>NC_140166.1:223227333-223249185 GCF_963971535.1 Notolepis coatsorum
GTCCTCCGGTCGCGGTCTTGTGGTTTAAAGTGACCTATGTGGAAATATAGTAGAAATGTGTCAACAGGAAATGAGGAAATACGACGTGACAGTCATGTGGTCCTTCTGCGCAATGAGCAAGGCACTATAATGCTGCCAGGGTTTACAAAAGTTAAAATAAATGGGTATCTCCCTTTCTGCGTGGAGTTTGCATGTTCTCCCCTCGTGGCTCGCAAGGGTCCCCCTCCAGAATAAAGAGATAAACCCAATGGAAAAACATGCACAACAGATCGCTAACGCTGTCGCGTCCCTGACGAAGACGGACAGGAGCACTTGGATTGGTCCCCACACCGTAGCCCGTGTCTGCTCCCGGCTGCCCTTGGGGGGAAGGACGACGGGATTATGGAAATATATGAATAGTATTCCTGAAATACCGACAGAATGGACATACTGTACAAATGTGCTCCATAAATATACAGTAAACCTTGAGCCTCTCCTTCACATTTACATTTGAGAAGCGTATTTCCCATAATGTTGGCGTGTTCCTTTAACCCGTTCACTACCACGCTACAGAATGGTTAACCCTTTCACTACCACGCTACAGACGGTTAACCCTTTCACTACCACACTACAGAATGGTTAACCGTCTGTAGTGTGGTAGTGAAAGGTTAACCTTCTGTAGCGTGGCAGTGAACGGGTTAAGTATCTGAAACATACAGTACAGCTGACATTAGCCAGCTGTTCCACAAGGAATATGATCAAACAAAAACTGAAATATAATAAACAAAAAAATATTATGTAAAAAATTTAAAGTTTTTACATTCTATTTTGGATGTGGTGGGTGTCGACTGGCAGTAATGTGTCACACGCTGATACAGTACAACAGCAGTATATTCTTCTAACCTTTGACCCGTGTCTCCCTTGTATCTCTTTAACAGTCAGGTGAGTGCGGCTGCTCATGCTGTAAATCCAATGGCTTCAAAGTTCACACACACACACACACACACACACACACACACACACACACACACACACACACACACACACACACACACACACACACACACACACACACACACACACGCACACACGTACACACACACACACACACACGCACGCTCACTCGCACACACGCACACACGCACATACACACACACACACACACACACACACACACACACACACACACACACACACACACACACACGCACGCACACACACTCCTAGGTTAGGAAGCAGGGAGGTATTCTCCTGTACTGTCACCCTAGAAAGGAACAGATATATAAGAACAGAAAGAGCCAGCGGGACACCACAGGAAGGTACGCACAATATTCACCTTTCCTGTGTTTGTGTTTGTGTGTGTGTGTGTGTGTGTGTGTGTGTGTGTGTGTGTGTGTGTGTGTGTGTGTGTGTGTGTGTGTGTGTGTGTGTGTGTGTGTGTGTGTGTGTGTTCCTCCGATAAGTGCTTCTATTTCTGCTTGTGAGTCTTGCTAAGTGCTTGCTGAGAGCCATTGATTGATATTGATCTGTATCTATGTGTCTTGAGTGTGTGTGTGTGTCTGTGTGTGTGTGTCTGTGTGTGTGTGTGTGTGTGTGTGTGTGTGTGTGTCTGTGTTGAAGTATCAACTGTTAGAGCATACCCTTTCACAACTGGGCTACAACTGTAAACTTTTAGTCTTCATATTTGGAAGCCTGGGTCATGTTCATAAGTTGGGTGTTAGAGGCCTTCAGATGGCCGGTCTTCCGAAGAGAAGAGCCAAACAGTTAGCGAGATATTGCTCAGTGTCAGCAATTATTGGCAGCCGTGCAATTTGGAGAAGACGCTGCTATCTGTATCCATGAGCTGTGTGTTGATTGTCTGGTTCATCATCCTGTGTGTGTGTAACTTTGGTTGCCATTGCCAATTTGGGCACGACTGTATCAGAATAACCCACAATGTCCAAGTGCACTGATAATATTTGTGTCCTTTAAACATTGTCTTTATGTGGACATAAATAAAGATTCTAAATGTGTTCCTGCTCTCGTGGTATGGTGTGGTGTTTATGAATCTGTGTTTGCAGTTTACAGTGTTTCTGTGAGTTCTGTCATCTGGTTTATTATTCTCTATTATTTATTATATTATTATGGTTTATTATTCTCAGTGGGATGCAGTCTAGTGTACTTTTGTACCTGCATAGCTTGGTCACAGTGTGTACTGGAAACAAAGTGTACTGTAGTATGTACTGTAGTTTTAAAATGTCAATCAATCGACAGAGCGATCAATCAATCGATCAATCAATCAGTCAGTCAATCAATCAATCAAACAAGGATTGTCCCTGATCATGTCCCCGATGCTATTCAAACTAATTTACTCTCAATAACTGTCAAACTAAATTAATGTGTTCAAAACTATTTAGAGGATTTGGTGTTTTTTGGTGAAGTTCCTATTTGTACCATATGGGAGCAGGTGTATGATATGATATGGTCCTGAGAAGAGCTACTGTACACGCACACACACACGCACACACGTGCACACCCACCAGGACAATACAATGAGGAAATCAAATGTCAGGTATTTTTACAGCTGTGTTGCAAGGACCCGTATAAAAGAGTCAAACACTGCTGTCAGCAAGACTGAAGCCACCTTCATATCCTGACTGTTAATGTGTATAATTATAAATACAGTATATATATATATATATATATATATATATATATATATATATATATATATATATATATATATATATATATATATATATATATATATATATATATATATATATATATATATATATATATATATATATATATATATGTATATATATAAATATATGCCAGTAAGTCGTACTGCTGTTCCTATAAAGGTCAACAAAATGTATTACATAGTGTAACTGTTGTAACAGGTTTTATGTTTTTTGTAAAGACATTGGAAATGATTCAAGATTCAAGAGGTTTATTTGTCACATACATACCAGGGCATACAGTGAAATGGGGTTGGCCATGCCCGCTACGATTGTGCAATAATACAATAGTAAATAATAGTCATAGTAAATAAAATAAGTAGAATAGACATGATAAATAAATACTGAGATAATTGCAATACAATGTTGAGCTATGACTTAAAGGAACTGGGTCCTATGTACACTACTATACAATATACCGTTTTAATTCTATGTCCCTATGCTATACTTGCTATTTCTAACTATACTATGCAATGATCACAACAAGTTTCCTTTTTTCATGAGCAGAAGCTATCGATGCCGTGATGCTTTGCGTTGGATAATTACAGTGCAATTCTCTACGTCTACCGTCTCTCTGTTTATCAAACATTGACGAAGTGAAACTATTGACTAAACTATTGATCTCTAAGCTAAGGCTGACCAGACGTTTGACTCACGATGAAACGAAACCATTTCTAGGAGAAACTAGACCAAAGCCCCAGTCACAGTCAGAGACGAGCTCGCTCAGCACTTCTGTCCAACGACAATACAGGTTTCTGAACGGTTTGCATCATATCCCAGCACTGTGTTTTTGGGGCTATTTCTTTTTTACCCTTTCACTACCACACGAACCGTCTGTAGTGTGGTAGTGAAACGGTTACCCTTCTGTAGTGTGGTTGTGAAAGGGTTAACCGTCTGTAGTGTGGTTGTGAAAGGGTTAACCGTCTGTAGTGTTGTAGTGAAATGTTTAACCTTCTGTGGTGTGGTAGTGAACGGGTTAACCTTCTGTAGTGTGGTAGTGAACGGGTTAACCTTCTGTAGTGTGATAGTGAAAGGGTTAACCTTATGTATTGTCGCAGTGAAAGGGTTGACCCTTTGGTAGCGTGGTAGTGAAAGGGTTTAGGCTGCTGTAGCCTCGTATTTTGTAACCTTGCACGGCAGCTGGCTTCACAAGGTCACGAAACCGCGTGAGAATCCATCTTGTCAGGGTTGAAGTTTTATGCACTTGTGCCAGTTTCCTGAGATGTGTAGCAGACCGCCTGTCTGCAGTTTCAAGGGAGAGGATGATACATCAGAACACAACGCTAATTCAGGAACCATTTCAATCCTAATACAACTTTAGTGTTTGTTGATTGATTGATTGATTGATTGATTGATTGATTTTATTGTGGATTAGAGACATCATCCAAGGGATAAAAACATAAAATGCAAGCACTTATTTCCATCATGGTCCCTGGTATTAAAAAACAGGACAGAAACAGAAAGATAAAACAACATCATAAAAACATCAACATTAAGATACAATATGCATATACAGTTGAAGATAAAAGAATAATAAATAAATATGCTACCCTCTCTTTCCTATGCCGATAGCCATGATCGTACGTGCCTTTTGAAGCCAGTTAACCCGGGGGCTTGTTTAACGCTGCTGGGCAGGCTGGTCCACAGAACTGCAGCTGAGTAAAGGAAGCTCTGCTGGCCGTAGGAAATGAGTCTAAATCTAAACGGAACTATGTTTGTGTCTCTACCTCTGGTTTCATGGCTGTGATTGTTTTTTTTTTACATATTGGAAGTAATTGTGAAGGTAGCTTGGCACCTCCCCTTTATAAAGTCTATATACAGTACTAGGCATAGCTTTATCATTGATACTCTTGTTTCCACCCTGAGCCACCCCAGGCTGTTGAAGTGGGGCTGGTCTAGGTGAGTACGAGTGGGGAGATGGTCCTCTTGGTCTTTAGTCCAAACCAAAGAGATTAAAGCTAGATAATGTAGTTATTATCTACAGTAACACCAACGATATTAAAGCTAGATAATGTAGTTATTATCTACAGTAACACCAAAGATATTAAAGCTAGATAATGTAGTTATTATTTACACAGTAACACCAAAGATATTAAAGCTAGATAATGTAGTTATTATCTACAGTAACACCAAAGATATTAAAGCTAGATAATGTAGTTATTATCTACAGAAACACCAAAGATATTAAAGCTAGATAATGTAGTTATTATCTACAGTAACACCAAAGAGATTAAAGCTAGATAATGTAGTTATTATCTACAGTAACACCAAAGATATTAAAGCTAGACGGTGTAGTTCTTATCTACACAGAAACACCAAAGATATTAAAGCTAGATAATGTAGTTATTATCTACAGTAACACCAAAGATATTAAAGCTAGATAATGTAGTTATTATTTACACAGTAACACCAAAGATATTAAAGCTAGATAATGTAGTTATTATCTACAGTAACACCAAAGATATTAAAGGGGAACTATTTTACTATTTCTTTCACTATTTGGGCACTTTTACACAATTCCTGTGAGTCTATGGAACACCTCTGTATTTTTTTTTTTTTTTTTATTCATTGTTTTGTATTTCTAATCAAGTCCTCAAAAACAGCATTTTTCTACCTCAAGATCTCGAGCCGTTTTGAGCCTGGGCTCCAACCACTGTGTGCAGCTCATCTTGTACCTGATGCCACACAGCCACATTATCATGCAGCGGTGTCTCTCTGACATCACAAATCAGCACATTTTCAGATGACTCAGTTCAGTGAGGGTGAATATTGTGAGAGGAGAATTGGAAGAATGCGCCAATATGAGAATTAGAGACATAGATCATATTAATATAAGTTCACATAGCTAGGAAACAATGCTAAACACTCAAAAAGGCCATTTATAAGATAGTTCCCCTTTAAAGCTAGACGGTGTAGTTCTTATCTACACAGAAACACCAAAGATATTAAAGCTAGATAATGTAGTTATTATCTACAGTAACACCAAAGATATTAAAGCTAGATAATGTAGTTATTATTTACACAGTAACACCAAAGATATTAAAGCTAGATAATGTAGTTATTATCTACAGTAACACCAAAGATATTAAAGCTAGACAGAGTTATTATATACACAGAAACACCAAAGATATTAAAGCTAGATAATGTAGTTATTATCTACAGTAACACCAAAGATATTAAAGCTAGACAGAGTTATTATATACACAGAAACACCAAAGATATTAAAGCTAGATAATGTAGTTATTATATACAGTAACACCAAAGATATTAAAGCTAGATAATGTAGTTATTATCTACACAGAAACACCAAAGATATTAAAGCTAGATAATGTAGTTATTATCTACAGTAACACCAAAGATATTAAAGCTAGATAATGTAGTTATTATCTACAGAAACACCAAAGATATTAAAGCTAGATAATGTAGTTATTATCTACACAGTAACACCAAAGAGATTAAAGCTAGATAATGTAGTTATTATCTACACAGTAACACCAAAGAGATTAAAGCTAGATAATGTAGTTATTATCTACACAGTAACACCAAAGATATTAAAGCTAGACGTGTAGTTATTATCTACACAGTAACACCAAAGATATTAAAGCTAGACGGTGTAGTTCTTATCTACAGAAACACCAAAGATTAAAAAAAAAAAAAAAAAAACAGCCCCCAGTGGGCGGTCGTTAGTGGTTAACATACCGTTGTATTCGTTCGGTACACAGCCGCACTGAACCTAAGGTCCAGTACTGAAACGGTTCGGTACAGATACGTTTACCTTTACAAGCCTAACAACTACCACATCATTAGGGACAAATTCAGAAAACTCCACCTGTGTTCTACCCAGAATACAACACTGCTGCTTCCTCATTTGAGATTCAGTGGTAAGTGGAGCAATGTACTGGGCTTTACCGCCACCTAGTGGAAAAAAAAGTTGGGATCAGTAACCTCATTACAGAATAAATTGGGAGCCTATAGGTGGCGGTATAACTTACACGACTTGACGAACAGTCAATTGCCCCTACAAACATCGTAGAAGAAGATCGTCTGACTCGGTGAGGATGCTTCGCTATGGTGATGTTATTATGTCGTGATATGACCGCAGACCATCTTTCATTTTCTCTTTCTCCAGCTGAGATACCCAGCCAATCAGGATGGAGGTAGAGGAGGATGGGGCGGGGCGAGTCAAGGAGCTGCAGGAGCAGCGAATGGCTGTCCAGAAGAAGACCTACACCAAGTGGATGAACAGTGTGTTCCACAAGAATGGGGTGAGTGGATGAACCGTGTGTTAAACAAGTGGATGAACAGTGTGTTAAACAAGTGGATGAACCGTGTGTTAAACAAGTGGATGAACAGTGTGTTCAACAAGTAGATGAACAGTGTGTTAAACAAGTGGATGAACCGTGTGTTAAACAAGTAGATGAACAGTGTGTTCAACAAGTGGATGAACAGTGTGTTCAACAAGTGGATGAACCGTGTGTTAAACAAGTAGATGAACAGTGTGTTCAACAAGTGGATGAACAGTGTGTTAAACAAGTAGATGAACAGTGTGTTAAACAAGTGGATGAACAGTGTGTTCAACAAGTAGATGAACAGTGTGTTCAACAAGTGGATGAACAGTGTGTTCAACAAGTAGGTGAACAGTGTGTTCAACAAGTAGATGAACAGTGTGTTCAACAAGTAGGTGAACAGTGTGTTCAACAAGTAGGTGAACAGTGTGTTCAACAAGTGGATGAACAGTGTGTTCAACAAGTAGATGAACAGTGTGTTCAACAAGTGGATGAACAGTGTGTTAAACAAGTGGATGAACAGTGTGTTAAACAAGTGGATGGACAGTGTGTTCAACAAGTGGATGAACAGTGTTTTCAACAAGTGGATGAACAGTGTGTTCAACAAGTGGATGAACAGTGTGTTAAACAAGTGGATGAACAGTGTGTTAAACAAGTGGATGAACAGTGTGTTCAACAAGTGGATGAACAGTGTGTTCAACAAGTGGATGAACAGTGTGTTCAACAAGTAGATGAACAGTGTGTTCAACAAGTGGATGAACAGTGTGTTCAACAAGTAGATGAACAGTGTGTTCAACAAGTAGATGAACAGTGTGTTCAACAAGTAGATGAACAGTGTGTTCAACAAGTAGATGAACAGTGTGTTCAACAAGTGGATGAACAGTGTGTTCAACAAGTAGATGAACAGTGTGTTCAACAAGTGGATGAACAGTGTGTTCAACAGGTGGATGAACAGTGTGTTCAACAAGTAGATGAACAGTGTGTTCAACAGGTGGATGAACAGTGTGTTCAACAGGTGGATGAACAGTGTGTTCAACAAGTAGATGAACAGTGTGTTCAACAGGTGGATGAACAGTGTGTTCAACAAGTGGATGAACAGTGTGTTCAACAGGTGGATGAACAGTGTGTTCAACAAGTAGATGAACAGTGTGTTCAACAGGTGGATGAACAGTGTGTTCAACAAGTGGATGAACAGTGTGTTCAACAGGTGGATGAACAGTGTGTTCAACAGGTGGATGAACAGTGTGTTCAACAAGTAGATGAACAGTGTGTTCAACAGGTGGATGAACAGTGTGTTCAACAAGTGGATGAACAGTGTGTTCAACAGGTGGATGAACAGTGTGTTCAACAAGTAGATGAACAGTGTGTTCAACAGGTGGATGAACAGTGTGTTCAACAAGTGGATGAACAGTGTGTTCAACAAGTAGATGAACAGTGTGTTCAACAGGTGGATGAACAGTGTGTTCAACAAGTAGATCAACAGTGTGTTCAACAAGTAGATGAACAGTGTGTTAAACAAGTGGATGAACAGTGTGTTCAACAAGTAGATCAACAGTGTGTTCAACAAGTAGATGAACAGTGTGTTCAACAAGTGGATGAACAGTGTGTTCAACAAGTAGATGAACAGTGTGTTCAACAAGTAGATGAACAGTGTGTTCAACAAGTAGATGAACAGTGTGTTCAACAAGTAGATGAACAGTGTGTTCAACAAGTAGATGAACAGTGTGTTCAACAAGTAGATGAACAGTGTGTTCAACAAGTAGATCAACAGTGTGTTAAACAAGTAGATGAACAGTGTGTTCAACAAGTAGATCAACAGTGTGTTCAACAAGTAGATGAACAGTGTGTTCAACAAGTAGATGAACAGTGTGTTCAACAAGTAGATGAACAGTGTGTTCAACAAGTGGATGAACAGTGTGTTAAACAAGTAGATGAACAGTGTGTTCAACAAGTGGATGAACAGTGTGTTCAACAAGTAGATGAACAGTGTGTTCAACAAGTAGATCAACAGTGTGTTCAACAAGTAGATGAACAGTGTGTTCAACAAGTAGATGAACAGTGTGTTCAACAAGTAGATGAACAGTGTGTTCAACAAGTAGATGAACAGTGTGTTCAACAAGTAGATCAACAGTGTGTTAAACAAGTAGATCAACAGTGTGTTAAACAAGTAGATGAACAGTGTGTTCAACAAGTAGATGAACAGTGTGTTCAACAAGTAGATTAACAGTGTGTTCAACAAGTAGATCAACAGTGTGTTAAACAAGTAGATGAACTGTGTGTTAAACAAGTAGATGAACAGTGTGTTCAACAAGTAGATCAACAGTGTGTTAAACAAGTAGATGAACTGTGTGTTAAACAAGTAGATGAACAGTGTGTTCAACAAGTAGATCAACAGTGTGTTCAACAAGTAGATGAACAGTGTGTTAAACAAGTAGATGAACAGTGTGTTCAACAAGTAGATGAACCGTGTGTTCAACAAGTAGATGAACAGTGTGTTCAACAAGTGGATGAACAGTGTGTTCAACAAGTAGATGAACAGTGTGTTAAATAAGTAGATGAACAGTGTGTTCAACAAGTAGATGAACAGTGTGTTCAACAAGTAGATGAACAGTGTGTTAAACAAGTGGATGAACAGTGTGTTCAACAAGTAGATGAACAGTGTGTTCAACAAGTAGATGAACAGTGTGTTAAACAAGTGGTAGAACAGTGTGTTCAACAAGTAGATGAACAGTGTGTTCAACAAGTAGATGAACAGTGTGTTCAACAAGTAGATGAACAGTGTGTTCAACAAGTGGATGAACAGTGTGTTCAACAAGTAGATGAACAGTGTGTTCAACAAGTAGATGAACAGTGTGTTCAACAAGTGGATGAACAGTGTGTTCAACAAGTGGATGAACAGTGTGTTCAACAAGTAGATGAACAGTGTGTTCAACAAGTAGATGAACAGTGTGTTCAACAAATGGATGAACAGTGTGTTCAACAAGTAGATGAACAGTGTGTTAAACAAGTAGATGAACAGTGTGTTCAACAAGTGGATGAACAGTGTGTTAAACAAGTAGATGAACAGTGTGTTCAACAAGTGGATGAACAGTGTGTTAAACAAGTAGATGAACAGTGTGTTCAACAAGTAGATGAACAGTGTGTTCAACAAGTGGATGAACAGTGTGTTAAACAAGTAGATGAACGGTGTGTTCAACAAGTAGATGAACAGTGTGTTCAACAAGTAGATGAACAGTGTGTTCAACAAGTAGATGAACAGTGTGTTCAACAAGTGGATGAACAGTGTGTTAAACAAGTAGATGAACGGTGTGTTCAACAAGTAGATGAACAGTGTGTTCAACAAGTGGATGAACAGTGTGTTCAACAAGTAGATGAACAGTGTGTTCAACAAGTAGATGAACAGTGTGTTCAACAAGTAGATGAACAGTGTGTTCAACAAGTAGATGAACAGTGTGTTCAACAAGTAGATGAACAGTGTGTTCAACAAGTAGATGAACAGTGTGTTCAACAAGTGGATGAACAGTGTGTTCAACAAGTAGATGAACAGTGTGTTCAACAAGTAGATGAACAGTGTGTTCAACAAGTGGATGAACAGTGTGTTCAACAAGTAGATGAACAGTGTGTTAAACAAGTAGATGAACAGTGTGTTCAACAAGTAGATGAACAGTGTGTTAAACAAGTAGATGAACAGTGTGTTCAACAAGTGGATGAACAGTGTGTTAAACAAGTAGATGAACAGTGTGTTCAACAAGTAGATGAACAGTGTGTTCAACAAGTGGATGAACAGTGTGTTAAACAAGTAGATGAACGGTGTGTTCAACAAGTAGATGAACAGTGTGTTCAACAAGTAGATGAACAGTGTGTTCAACAAGTGGATGAACAGTGTGTTAAACAAGTAGATGAACGGTGTGTTCAACAAGTAGATGAACAGTGTGTTCAACAAGTGGATGAACAGTGTGTTCAACAAGTAGATGAACAGTGTGTTCAACAAGTAGATGAACAGTGTGTTCAACAAGTGGATGAACAGTATGTTCAACAAGTAGATGAACAGTGTGTTCAACAAGTGGATGAACAGTGTGTTCAACAAGTGGATGAACTGTGTGTTCAACAAGTAGATGAACAGTGTGTTCAACAAGTAGATGAACAGTGTGTTCAACAAGTGGATGAACAGTGTGTTAAACAAGTAGATGAACAGTGTGTTCAACAAGTGGATGAACAGTGTGTTCAACAAGTGGATGAACAGTGTGTTCAACAAGTAGATGAACAGTGTGTTCAACAAGTAGATGAACAGTGTGTTAAACAAGTAGATGAACAGTGTGTTCAACAAGTAGATGAACAGTGTGTTAAACAAGTAGATGAACAGTGTGTTCAACAAGTGGATGAACAGTGTGTTAAACAAGTAGATGAACAGTGTGTTCAACAAGTAGATGAACAGTGTGTTCAACAAGTGGATGAACAGTGTGTTAAACAAGTAGATGAACGGTGTGTTCAACAAGTAGATGAACAGTGTGTTCAACAAGTAGATGAACAGTGTGTTCAACAAGTGGATGAACAGTGTGTTAAACAAGTAGATGAACGGTGTGTTCAACAAGTAGATGAACGGTGTGTTCAACAAGTGGATGAACAGTGTGTTCAACAAGTGGATGAACAGTGTGTTCAACAAGTAGATGAACAGTGTGTTCAACAAGTGGATGAACAGTGTGTTAAACAAGTAGATGAACAGTGTGTTCAACAAGTAGATGAACAGTGTGTTCAACAAGTAGATGAACAGTGTGTTCAACAAGTAGATGAACAGTGTGTTCAACAAGTAGATGAACAGTGTGTTCAACAAGTAGATGAACAGTGTGTTCAACAAGTGGATGAACAGTGTGTTAAACAAGTAGATGAACAGTGTGTTCAACAAGTGGATGAACAGTGTGTTCAACAAGTGGATGAACAGTGTGTTCAACAAGTAGATGAACAGTGTGTTCAACAAGTGGATGAACAGTGTGGTAAACAAGTAGATGAACAGTGTGTTCAACAAGTGGATGAACAGTGTGTTCAACAAGTAGATGAACAGTGTGTTCAACAAGTGGATGAACAGTGTGTTCAACAAGTAGATGAACAGTGTGTTCAACAAGTAGATGAACAGTGTGTTCAACAAGTGGATGAACAGTGTGTTCAACAAGTAGATGAACAGTGTGTTTAACAAGTGGATGAACAGTGTGTTAAACAAGTAGATGAACAGTGTGTTCAACAAGTGGATGAACAGTGTGTTAAACAAGTAGATGAACAGTGTGTTCAACAAGTGGATGAACAGTGTGTTCAACAAGTAGATGAACAGTGTGTTCAACAAGTAGATGAACAGTGTGTTCAACAAGTGGATGAACAGTGTGTTAAACAAGTAGATGAACAGTGTGTTCAACAAGTGGATGAACAGTGTGTTCAACAAGTAGATGAACAGTGTGTTCAACAAGTGGATGAACAGTGTGTTCAACAAGTGGATGAACAGTGTGTTCAACAAGTAGATGAACAGTGTGTTCAACAAGTGGATGAACAGTGTGTTCAACAAGTGGATGAACAGTGTGTTCAACAAGTGGATGAACAGTGTGTTCAACAAGTAGATGAACAGTGTGTTAAACAAGTAGATGAACAGTGTGTTAAACAAGTAGATGAACAGTGTGTTCAACAAGTGGATGAACAGTGTGTTCAACAAGTGGATGAACAGTGTGTTCAACAAGTAGATGAACAGTGTGTTCAACAAGTAGATGAACAGTGTGTTCAACAAGTAGATGAACAGTGTGTTCAACAAGTAGATGAACAGTGTGTTCAACAAGTGGATGAACAGTGTGTTCAACAAGTAGATGAACAGTGTGTTCAACAAGTGGATGAACAGTGTGTTCAACAAGTAGATGAACAGTGTGTTCAACAAGTGGATGAACAGTGTGTTCAACAAGTAGATGAACAGTGTGTTCAACAAGTAGATGAACAGTGTGTTCAACAAGTAGATGAACAGTGTGTTAAACAAGTGGATGAACAGTGTGTTAAACAAGTAGATGAACAGTGTGTTCAACAAGTAGATGAACAGTGTGTTAAACAAGTAGATGAACAGTGTGTTCAACAAGTGGATGAACAGTGTGTTCAACAAGTGGATGAACAGTGTGTTCAACAAGTAGATGAACAGTGTGTTCAACAAGTGGATGAACAGTGTGTTCAACAAGTAGATGAACAGTGTGTTCAACAAGTAGATGAACAGTGTGTTCAACAAGTGGATGAACAGTGTGTTCAACAAGTAGATGAACAGTGTGTTCAACAAGTGGATGAACAGTGTGTTCAACAAGTAGATGAACAGTGTGTTCAACAAGTGGATGAACAGTGTGTTCAACAAGTAGATGAACAGTGTGTTCAACAAGTGGATGAACAGTGTGTTCAACAAGTAGATGAACAGTGTGTTCAACAAGTAGATGAACAGTGTGTTCAACAAGTGGATGAACAGTGTGTTAAACAAGTAGATGAACAGTGTGTTTAACAAGTGGATGAACAGTGTGTTAAACAAGTAGATGAACAGTGTGTTCAACAAGTGGATGAACAGTGTGTTAAACAAGTAGATGAACAGTGTGTTCAACAAGTGGATGAACAGTGTGTTCAACAAGTAGATGAACAGTGTGTTCAACAAGTAGATGAACAGTGTGTTCAACAAGTGGATGAACAGTGTGTTAAACAAGTAGATGAACAGTGTGTTCAACAAGTGGATGAACAGTGTGTTCAACAAGTAGATGAACAGTGTGTTCAACAAGTGGATGAACAGTGTGTTCAACAAGTGGATGAACAGTGTGTTCAACAAGTAGATGAACAGTGTGTTCAACAAGTGGATGAACAGTGTGTTCAACAAGTGGATGAACAGTGTGTTCAACAAGTGGATGAACAGTGTGTTCAACAAGTAGATGAACAGTGTGTTAAACAAGTAGATGAACAGTGTGTTAAACAAGTAGATGAACAGTGTGTTCAACAAGTGGATGAACAGTGTGTTCAACAAGTGGATGAACAGTGTGTTCAACAAGTAGATGAACAGTGTGTTCAACAAGTGGATGAACAGTGTGTTCAACAAGTAGATGAACAGTGTGTTCAACAAGTAGATGAACAGTGTGTTCAACAAGTAGATGAACAGTGTGTTAAACAAGTAGATGAACAGTGTGTTAAACAAGTGGATGAACAGTGTGTTCAACAAGTAGATGAACAGTGTGTTCAACAAGTAGATGAACAGTGTGTTAAACAAGTAGATGAACAGTGTGTTCAACAAGTAGATGAACAGTGTGTTCAACAAGTAGATGAACAGTGTGTTCAACAAGTAGATGAACAGTGTGTTCAACAAGTAGATGAACAGTGTGTTAAACAAGTGGATGAACAGTGTGTTCAACAAGTAGATGAACAGTGTGTTCAACAAGTGGATGAACAGTGTGTTCAACAAGTGGATGAACAGTGTGTTAAACAAGTAGATGAACAGTGTGTTCAACAAGTAGATGAACAGTGTGTTCAACAAGTGGATCAACAGTGTGTTCAACAAGTAGATGAACAGTGTGTTCAACAAGTAGATGAACAGTGTGTTCAACAAGTAGATGAACAGTGTGTTCAACAAGTGGATCAACAGTGTGTTCAACAAGTAGATGAACAGTGTGTTCAACAAGTAGATGAACAGTGTGTTCAACAAGTAGATGAACAGTGTGTTCAACAAGTGGATGAACAGTGTGTTCAACAAGTAGATGAACAGTGTGTTAAACAAGTGGATGAACAGTGTGTTCAACAAGTGGATGAACAGTGTGTTCAACAAGTGGATGAACAGTGTGTTCAACAAGTAGATGAACAGTGTGTTCAACAAGTGGATGAACAGTGTGTTCAACAAGTAGATGAACAGTGTGTTAAACAAGTGGATGAACAGTGTGTTCAACAAGTAGATGAACAGTGTGTTCAACAAGTAGATGAACAGTGTGTTAAACAAGTGGATGAACAGTGTGTTCAACAAGTAGATGAACAGTGTGTTCAACAAGTGGATGAACAGTGTGTTCAACAAGTGGATGAACAGTGTGTTCAACAAGTAGATGAACAGTGTGTTCAACAAGTGGATGAACAGTGTGTTCAACAAGTAGATGAACAGTGTGTTAAACAAGTGGATGAACAGTGTGTTAAACAAGTAGATGAACAGTGTGTTCAACAAGTAGATGAACAGTGTGTTCAACAAGTAGATGAACAGTGTGTTAAACAAGTAGATGAACAGTGTGTTAAACAAGTAGATGAACAGTGTGTTCAACAAGTAGATGAACAGTGTGTTCAACAAGTAGATGAACAGTGTGTTCAACAAGTGGATGAACAGTGTGTTCAACAAGTAGATGAACAGTGTGTTCAACAAGTGGATGAACAGTGTGTTCAACAAGTAGATGAACAGTGTGTTAAACAAGTGGATGAACAGTGTGTTAAACAAGTGGATGAACAGTGTGTTCAACAAGTAGATGAACAGTGTGTTCAACAAGTGGATGAACAGTGTGTTCAACAAGTAGATGAACAGTGTGTTCAACAAGTAGATGAACAGTGTGTTCAACAAGTAGATGAACAGTGTGTTCAACAAGTAGATGAACAGTGTGTTCAACAAGTAGATGAACCGTGCCAACTTGCTGTACTTTGCTTGCAGGTCTGCAGCTGGATTATGAATAGCTCCAACTTTAGCCAAGGTAACGTTAAGCTAAAACTAGCTTTTCAAATAGCTCTTCAGCTAATGCTAATAACAGAGCTCCCCGTCACACTGCTATGTCGGGACGATGGCATTAAGAAATATCAACATACATGAAGAGAAATGTTGTCCTGGTTTTTGTAAATTACATTTTTGTGTCCTCAGTTGTGGTCAACGATATTTAATAAACTATTTAGTCTCGTTAGCGTCACATGGTCTTGAATAACGTGACGTCACTTCTCGTTGTGGTCATGAAAAAAACCTTCGTTGACGAACATCTTTCAAAATTAACACTGTTTGCAGCCACAATCTATGTAGTTGATAAAGTGTGAAGATATCTTGATCAAATGTGTGTACAAGATGGCGGCTTGCAACTAAATCTGCTAGAATAGAATAGAATAGAATAGAAATACTTTTATTATCCAGAGGGAAATTTGACACTACAAATCGCTCACATTAAACATTTAGACAGAACAAGTCACAAATAAGAATAACAAAACAAATTGCCTAAGAATAAGAATAGAATAAAATATACAGTAAAAGAAAATACAGTAAAAATATACAGAAGTCTACAGTAAGTGTAATATTTCACAGTGTTGTTTCAAAAGTAAAAGTGAAGATGGTCACTGTCACTCTGTGCTCAGTGATGCAATGAGGCACAGTGATGCATCGTAAAGTCTGATGGCTGTCGGAATGAAGGACTTCCTGTGCCGTTCACTAGTGCTACATTTAGGGAGTGTGATGTATGATTAGTAGATGTATGATAAAAGCAAGTCCTTACAGGCACAGAAACAGTCCATTGAGAACAGGTTGCTAGAATGAGAACAGGACTGAAACAGAGAGGTATAGAGGCTGCTAGAATGAGAACAGGACTGAAACAGAGGTATAGAGGCTGTTAGAATGAGAACAGGACTGAAACAGAGGGGTATAGAGGCTGCTAGAATGAGAACAGGACTGAAACAGAGAGGTATAGAGGCTGCTAGAATGAGAACAGGACTGAAACAGAGAGGTATAGAGGCTGCTAGAATGAGAACAGGACTGAAACAGAGAGGTATAGAGGCTGCTAGAATGAGAACAGGGCTGAGACAGAGAGATATAGAGGCTGATAGAATGAGAACAGGACTGAAACAGAGGTATAGAGGCTGCTAGAATGAGAACAGGACTGAAACAGAGGTATAGAGGCTGTTAGAATGAGAACAAGACTGAAACAGAGGTATAGAGGCTGTTAGAATGAGAACAGGACTGAAACAGAGAGGTATAGAGGCTGCTAGAATGAGAACAGGACTGAAACAGAGAAGTATAGAGGCTGCTAGAATGAGAACAAGACTGAAACAGAGGTATAGAAGCTGTTAGAATGAGAACAGGACTGAAACAGAGAGGTATAGAGGCTGCTAGAATGAGAACAGGACTGAAACAGAGAGGTATAGGGGCTGCTAGAATGAGAACAGGACTGAAACAGAGAGATATAGAGGCTGATAGAATGAGAACAGGACTGAAACAGAGAGGTATAGAGGCTGCTAGAATGAGAACAGGACTGAAACAGAGAGGTATAGAGGCTGCTAGAATGAGAACAGGACTGAAACAGAGAGGTATAGAGGCTGTTAGAATGAGAACAGGACTGAAACAGAGAGGTATAGAGGCTGTTAGAATGAGAACAGGACTGAAACAGAGAGGTATAGAGGCTGCTAGAATGAGAACAGGACTGAAACAGAGAGGTATAGAGGCTGCTAGAATGAGAACAGGACTGAAACAGAGGTATAGAGGCTGTTAGAATGAGAACAGGACTGAAACAGAGAGGTATAGAGGCTGATAGTGGATCAAATAAGTGGAGCACTGACATACAGTAATATGATAGATATGATGCACAGAGATATCTGGATAATGACGTATAGAGAGATATGTCCGGGAGTGTGTGTGTGTGTGTGTGTGTGTGTGTGTGTGTGTGTGTGTGTGTGTGTGTGTGTGTGTGTGTGTGTGTGTGTGTGTGTGTGTGTGTGTGTGTGTGTGTGTGTGTGTGTGTGTGTGTGTGTGTGTGTGTGTGTGTGTGTGATAGTAAGAGAGACAGACAGAGAGGGAGAGAGAGAGATAGTGTGTTGGTAAATTTCACACACACACACACACACACACACACACACACACACACACACACACACACACACACACACACACACACACACACACACACACACACACACACACACACACACACACACACACACACACACACACACACACACACACACACACACACACACACACACACGGCAGAGGCAGTCGCATGCAAGGCACCAACCAGCTCGTCGGAGGGAAGTTAGGGGTTAAGTGCCTTGCACAAGGACACTTCGACAAGAAGTTGGGAGGAGGCGGAATCGAACCGGGAACCTTCAGGCCGCTCTACCTACCTCCCGAGCCACTGCCGCGGCAGTAATATATTACTATTATTACTAGTCATTATTGGATTAGATTAGATTAGATTCAAATGTATTGTCATCATACGGCACAAGTACGGTACAACAAGGTCTGACCAGAGTGCAAAGGTCACAGTAAAGTGCATCAACAATATACAATGTGACAAAGTGACACATGCCACTGCCACGGGGGTGGCATTCCCGTCACCGTGCATGGCGGTGTGAGTGGCATGCGGGCTGTTTGTGTTTTCCTTCGGTCATGGCATGCTTTATCGGGGGGGGGGGGGGGGGGGGGTGTCTTGGATGGGGATGTGGTGGGGGACTGACTGTTCCGGGGGGGGGTTCACATGGCTTCGAGCGACATTGTACTTTTGTACTTATTTTATGCCTCTTCTTATGTCTGCACGTTTACGTTGCACTACTCTTATTGTCTTGTATACCTATTCTTACGTCTGCAATTTATGCATTGTTTTTTTATTTCGTCAATTGTGTGCTGATGTTAATTTTATACTAATTGCTGCGGGGGACTCTGGACTGCGGTGTGCTATAAAAGTGCTATATAGTTATTCATATTTATTATTATCATATTGTAAAGATGTATGCATCGAAATGTCCTTTAAAGTCTCGAGGACATTGAAAATGAGGGTAGACTCAATTATTGTCCTTTTCGAGAATAAATAAAGGTTCGACATAGACTGGTCTCAACATGCGTCCGAACTGACTGTCTCGTCATCAGAGCCGGTCCTCCATGGGGACAGGATGTGTTGGTATTGTAATCAACTCCTGGTTGAATGTCAGCTGTTTGGATATGAAACAGACTGCAGGCTTGGGGGGGGGGCCAGAGGCCGGTCCCAGTGTGGGCTGCAGGTCCGAAAGGTTGTCCTTGTTGTTGGGTAAACGTCATGGATGGTTTATGTCCCCCGTATGGATAATGTACTTCATTTATATACAGTAGTACTTTTCTTGTCTACCGACCACCAAAGTGATTTACACTTTGGATGGAATGTAACCGTAACAGGCCTTGCCATGGAGTGTGTGGAATGCTATTCATTTTACATTTTACATTTTGTCATTTAGCTGAAACACTTTTATCCAAAGCGACTTACAAGTTTTGTACAACAAGACAGCAGGAAGGGTACAACTCTATCAGCTGAGTAACAATGTTCATCAAAGTGTTGAGTGCTACAGTGTAGGTTAGTTTATTAGGACATGACAGTGCATGACAGTAAGGTTAGTTAGGGTTAGAGTTATATATATATATAACCTGATGAGCAGGTTGGCACCTTGTATGGCTGCCTCCGCCGTCGGTGTGTGAATGTGTGAGTGAATGGGTAACAAATTGTAAAGCACTTTGGATAAAAGCGCTATATAAAAAAGCAGCCATTACCATTTATATATATATAACAAACAAAAATTGACAAAATCCACACCCAACTAACAATTGCCTCCGCCAACACTATCTCCCCTCCGGATTCAACCCCCTCTCCACCGCCCAACCCACCTTTTACATCCTTCACTGAAATCACTGCATCGGACCTATCCTCCATTCTCTCTACAATGAAAACTTCTACCTGCATCCTGGACCCTATCCCCTCCATCCTAGTCAAGGCTTGTCTCCCTGCCCTTTCTCCCCTAATCACCTCCATCGTAAACACCTCTCTGACCACTGGCCTATTTCCCCCCGCCCTCAAAATTGCTTCCGTCACCCCCTTACTAAAAAAACCCGGTCTCAACCCTGAAACCCTTGATAATTTCCGCCCCATTTCCAACCTCCCCTTCCTCTCAAAAATAATTGAGTGAGCCATTGCCTCCCAATTAAAATCCTACCTCGACAACAATAACCTTTATGATACATTTCAATCCGGATTCCGCACCAAACACAGCACCGAAACTGCTCTTCTAAAGGTCACCAACGACATACTCCTCTCTGCCGACTCTGGTTCCCTCTCCATCCTCATTCTCCTAGACCTCAGCGCTGCTTTTGACACCATCAGTCACCCCATCCTCATCACTCGTCTCCAGTCCTCCGTTGGCATCTCCGGAATCCCCCTCACCTTGCTCCAATCATACCTCTCACACAGGCACCAATTCATCTCTATCAACAACTGCAAATCCCCCACTGCCCCCATCACTCATGGTGTCCCCCAAGGCTCAGTACTTGGTCCCCTGCTCTTCATCCTCTACATCCTTCCACTTGGTCTGATTCTCCGCCAACATGGCCTGCGTTTTCACTGTTATGCAGACGACACTCAGCTCTACCTCTCCACCAAGACTATCACTCCAGCCACTCTCTCCACCCTCAGCACCTGCCTCACAGACATCAAAACATGGATGCAAAATAACTTTCTTAAACTAAACTGCAATAAATCAGAAATCATCATTATCGGTCCAAAATCCCTCACCAGCCACACCCAGGATTTCACCCTAAATATTGATGGTACCATTGTCACCCCCTCCACTCACGTCCGTAACCTTGGCATCATCCTGGACCCCACCCTTTCTTTCCTCCGCCATGTGAACCACATAACCAAATCGGCCTTCTACCACCTCCGGAACATTGCTCGTCTCCGCCCCTCCCTATCACTCTCCGCTGCTGAAACACTGGTTCATGCATTCATATCATCACGACTAGATTACTGCAACAGCATCCTCTACGGCTCACCAAACACTATCCTCAATAAACTCCAATATGTCCAAAACTCTGCTGCCCGCATGCTCACCTCCACCCGTCGCTCTGATCACATCACCCCTGTCCTCCACGACCTCCACTGGCTTCCAATCAAATACAGGATATATTTTTAAATACTACTCATCACATTCAAAGCCCTCAACAACCTTGCCCCTCCCTACCTGTCCGACCTCCTCCACCGTCACACGCCCACCCGTCGCCTTAGGTCTGCAGATGCCAACCTCCTAACACCTCCCACGACCAGGCTCCGGACCTGGGGCGACAGGGCCTTCGCTGCTGCCCCCTCCCTCTGGAATGCCCTCCCCAGCCATATCCGTGATGCAAACACCCTGACATCTTTTAAATCAGCCCTCAAAACTCACCTTTTCAATCTTGCTTTTGACCTCTAATTCTGTCGGTGTTATTTTATTTTTGTCATGTATTATTTTTGTTCTGTTTTTTTTGTTTTGCCATAGTTTGTCTCTCCTGCCCATGTAAAGCGTCTTTGAGCACCTGGAAAAGCGCTATATAAAATAGATGTATTATTATTATTATTATTATTATTATTATTATTATATATATATATATATATATATATATATATATATATATATTATATATATATATATATATATATATATATATATATATATATATATATATATATTTTTTTTTTTTTTTTTTTTTTTTCAAGTTGGAAGAGACAACGGTTGTTACCGCTCTGTGCACTCCGTTACAACATCCAAGGGGGGGAGAGGCTATATGAACAAAAATATAATGAATTGTTGTCTTATTATTATCTTGTAAGCCACAGTGAAACAGTAATATCATTCTTTTCACATGTTTTACCAACTGGGCAGAAATGTGGCATTTTCTTTGGTCCCCAGTGGTTACAGGGACTGTTGGAACGAAAGACAAACTACACAAGCATTCTGTGCAGCCCTTGATCATTACTGGGTCAAATAGTATTTGCAAATAATTGTGATAATTGTGTGTTTTAAACTGCTTGGATTGCCAGATGGGTGGGGTTTAGTCACTATAGTCTTCTACTGTTGGCCTCTGGAGCAGTTGCAGGTTAAGTTTGTTG
>NC_140166.1:223249385-223294385 GCF_963971535.1 Notolepis coatsorum
CTCCCCTCCTTTGCCATTGAGGAATATTAACCGGCTTGTGTCCAACAAGTAATTGCTGGTTATTAAAAATTGGAGAGTCCAGGTGCCAAGGGCATTTAACCCCACACGACCTCTGTACATTACGCCACGTTTGGATCACGTGAGTTATGATCGGTCCATACCTCAGCCGGCATTTCGCAATAGAGACAGTGGAGTACACTACATCCTGTAATCTTAGCGGAGACACCGCCGCCGCTTCTAAGGAGCGCCACGATACAGCCTCTACAGGGTCTAGCCAGCACATCAAAGGTCTCAGTGAAAAGGACCAGAAATACAGTTTAAAATCAGGGATTGCGAGGCCCCCATCTTGTTTCCTACGTTGAGTAGTAGCCCTTTTGATTCTCGGGCGTTTGTTATTCCAGACAAACTTAGATACCATCGATTGTACCTTGCGCCAGTGGTCTATTGGAGGGGGCAGGGGGAGCATTGAGCTAATAAAATTTATCCTAGGCAGGATGTTCATTTTGATTATGGAAGCCCGGGCTTGTAAGGAGTTAGGAAGGGACGACCACCTGTCTAGATCCTGGCGTATTTTATCATAAGTACCCGTGAAGTTGTACTTAGTAGTTTGGTTCAGCGTGGGGAATATCTCTATGCCCAGGTATTTGAAATGTTCTACTATGGGGATATCAGCTGGTAGTCGTACCGCCTTGGCCAGTTCATTAAGAGGTAGGCAGGCTGATTTGTTCCAGTTAATCTTAAAACCTGACAATTTACCAAAGTCGTCGATTATCCTCAATAATTTTGTGGCCGACCGGGAGGGGTCGTCCATGAAAATCAGCAGGTCATCCGCATAGAGAGCAATTTTGTGTGGAGTATTGTTGACCATTATGGGGACGATGTCCTCCGATTGCCTAATAAATTGGGCCAAAGGTTCGAGGGAAAGCGCGAACAGTCCCGGGCTCAGAGGGCAACCCTGTCTAGAAGATCTGGAGACTGGAAAGAGTGTGGAACAGTTTTTGCCTGTCAGTATCATCGCAGACGGCGAGGCATACAGGACTTTAATCATATGAATAAAACTCTTTCCAAGACCCATGACCTCAAGTACCTTCCACAGATATGACCACTCAAGTCTGTCAAACGCCTTCATGGCATCCAAAGACAGAACTGTGGATGGAGTTGTATTGTCTTTACTGTTATCGATTACATGCAACAGCCTCCTAAGATTATCTGCAGCCAGACGCCCCGGGATAAAACCAGTTTGATCGCAGTGTACCAATACAGACATAAATCTCTGCAGGCGACGGGCCAGCACCTTGGCAAACACCTTTAAATCGGCCCCGAGAAGACTCAAGGGTCTATAGCTACCACAATCATTGGGATCTTTGTCCTTTTTGAGAAGTAAAGAAATCAACGCCATATTGACATCTCTTGAGAACTCCCCTTGTTCGATAGCGTAATTGATCATATCGAGCATCAATGGACCCAGTTGGTCCCAGAAAGCTAAATACACTTCGGGTGGAATACCATCCCAGCCTGGCGCCTTACCCCTCTGCATTTCAACAATAGTCTCCCTCAATTCTACGAGAGTAATCGGTCTCCCCAGTTCCTTGGCCTCTTCCTCAGAAATGTGGGGTATCTCAAGCCCGCCAATGAACGATTCAAATCTAGAGTCATCCAGATTACCCTCTGAGCTATATAACTGTGAGTAAAACTCTTTAAAAGTGTCATTGATCTTTTTCGAATCAGTAGTGACTGCACCCTGGCTCGTCCTAATCGAGGGGATATCTGAGAAATGATCATTTGATCGTATTTTCATTGCCAATAGATGGCTAGGTCTGGAGCCGTGAAAATAGTAATTTTGTCTTGTCCTATGTATCAAAAACTCAGACTGTTGTTTAAGTATGGAGTTTATTTCTTTTTTGACTATCTTACGTTGTGTGTTTAGTCGTTCATTATAGTCAGTTTGCAAGGATGCGTATAGGTCCGCATATAATGATTCCAGTCCTTCTAGCTTTTTTGACCGGGATTTTCGCAAATTGGAGGCAAATAGTGTGACATGACCCCTGATGAATCCTTTCAATGCGTTCCACAGGACCCTAGGGTCTTCTACTGTGCCAACGTTGATCTGCAAAAATTCAGCTAGTTTACTCCTGAACTCAGAACAGAAGTCATCGTTCTTTAGCAAGGTCGAATTAAAACGCCATCTGGGAGCTCTTGCGGAGAGCCTGCCAAAGGTTGCCGTAAGGAAAATCCCCTTGTGGTCTGAGAGAGCCAAGGGAACCAATGAGACATCGAAACTATCAAACATATTAGGGGACGCGAATGCATAGTCAATTCGAGAGAAGCTTTTGTGTCTGGCTGACAGGTGAGAGTAATCTCTGAGGGTGGGGTTGCATAAGCGCCAGAGGTCTGAGAGCCCCGTGTCTTTGGCCCACATCCTGAGGGCCTTAGAGGCCCGTTTCTGGTCGCTCGTTTCAGAGGGCCCAGACCTATCCATCTCCGCATCCCAGCACGCATTAAAATCGCCACCCACAATGAGAGCGTATCCATTAAGTTCCAACATATTCTTCGTGATTGTATTATAGAACGCTGAATCAAATGTGTTAGGAGCATACAATGCTATTATAGCCATCTTCCTATGCAAGAATTCAACTTTTGCTATAGTAATCCTTCCCTCCGTGTCCGACCATACATCCAAGATTTTGATATCAAGGTTACGTCTTGTAACTATGACTACTCCTTTCGTCTTATCATCGGCTGAGGATGCGGAGATAACGTGATATTGCCGATTTGCCAGTCTTGACACGTCACCTACCATTAAATGCGTCTCACTAAGGAGAGCAAGGTCAATATTTCTCCTCTTCAATAGCCAAAGGACACTGGCACGCTTGTGTGGGGCGTTAAGCCCTCCTGCGTTCCAAATTAAAATATTCAATTTAGCCATGGTCGAGCTTGTATAAGTGCGTAGAGAACATACCCGTGCAGCCAGGCTGAGTACAGAGGTGCCGATCCCGGCGGGCCCGGACGGTCAATCCCAGGAGTTCAGAGGAGGAACACTTACACATATATAAGACAACAGTACATAGAACACATAAAAATACCACCCCAGCTACAACCCCCCCTCCTTCTACTCTAAACCCTAACCCACCCGTCCTACTATAAGTTCCTCTATACCCACTCTCCAATCCCCACCCTATGCCCCACCCACTGAGGATGGTCATCTTCCTATCACTTCCCACTAGAGACATGGATCAATAAGACGCTTCCCACTCCCACCCCCCTCTAGATAAACCCCTGAGTAAACCCCCACTAGTCCAATAAACACAAATAATAATAAAATAAAATTCAATAAAGATATCGGTCGAAAACCACCTGAGCCCTGGCCCCAACATGAGAAAACCATAATGGTAAAAATAGCCATTATTAAATAATAAC
Organism: Notolepis coatsorum; assembly: GCF_963971535.1. Taxonomy (NCBI): domain Eukaryota; kingdom Metazoa; phylum Chordata; class Actinopteri; order Aulopiformes; family Paralepididae; genus Notolepis; species Notolepis coatsorum. Next base: position 223,252,803 of record NC_140166.1, read on the forward strand.
TCCGCATCAACCTGCAGCCCTCTATTTCGGAATCTGCGCTTCAACATCACATTGTTATAGCCCAAAAAGGTATAGGAAAATTCAATACAAAATTAAATTAAAGCATCCCAGCCGATAGTCTAAGGCAGGTTCGGGTCACAGGTTAATTGTGCAAAATTGTGTGAACAGTGTCAATTAAACAATGACAAAAAAAAGGAGGAAGGGAAAAAAAAGGTTATGGTCAAAGTGCACCCCTTTAGCCGTCCCTCTGATCAGGCACAACGGCTGAAATGACCCAACCTATGTAAGATTAGAATTAAACACAATCATTCATTAATCAATCCGGGGATGGTAATAGGCAACACCTGACACCACCTGTCATCATACATTGTTTCAATAAAGATATCGGTCGGAGCAGTTAGTCCAAGGTAGGATCGAATCACATTTAAATTGCTCATTCAAATGCCATTAAAACATATAGGAAAATTCAATACAAAATTAAATTAAAGCATCCCAGCCGATAGTCCAAGGCAGGTTCGGGTCACAGGTTAATTGCTCATTCAATTGCCCTTAAAACAGCGACACTAATTATTATATAATTACTCAGCATCAACCTGTAACCATCTACCCTGGAGTCTGCATATTAATGTATCAACGTTATAGCATAAGTGCCTCACGGAAAATTCAAAACAAAATTAAGGCTTGTCAGTAGTTAGTCCAAGGTAGAACCGGATCACATTTAAATCGCGCATATAGATGACATAAAAACAGCGACAGTAGGAAAGAAAAAAGAAAGGAAGAGAGGGTAATGGCTAGAGTGCAAGCCATATAACCATATAGCCATTAAGTGCAAGCCATACCCGACCCAACCTGTTATCAAATATTGTTTATGCATATTCAACCGACCTTGGCATCTACTTTGGATCACCAAAGCTCAAAACAACCTGGATATAAAAATAAAAAGCATACCAGAAGTTAGTTAGGGACTCGGTCACTCTTGAACTGTGCAAACCAATGTCCCTTTGAACAGCAACAGCAACCAAAATACGTAACCATTAACGAATGTCTCAGCGCAGACCATAGTCGAAGCCCGCTGGCTAGCCCGAGGCTAGCGCGTAAGCTAGTGACGAATCCGGATAGCACGTTAGCCTACTATGTACATTGTTCAGCTAGCTCGTTAGCTTCCAAAGAGGCGATACACAAGTACGACCATGAGGTCAGCTTTAGCAAGTAACAGAAGTCATTGGGAAGCCCCGCTAGTTGGATGGGCAGAGGACAGTTAGCATGTCTGGGCATGACAGCAAGTGTTTGTGAATAGTCGACCTAATCAATGTATATAGGCCCAAACCGCCAAGTCACTCACCCTCCATAGATATCAAGCAACAGACTCGGGTGTCTTCGCGAGATATTCCTTCGCTTTAGCCAACGACCAAAACAAACGCTGACCACCGACCTTCTCCAACACAGATAGTTTCGCGGGAGCGAATAACGTGGGCCTCAGGCCTAGTCTCCATAGCTTAGTCAGGACCACCTTGTACTCGGCTCTCTGAGCTTGAACCTCCGGTGTAAAGTCCTCGAAAATGGCCACTTTGTGATCGCCAAACCTCAGAGTACCCCTTCTGGTACGAGCCGACCGCATGATGATTTCTCTCTGTTGGAGTCTGTTCAGCTTGACTATGATGGGCCTCGGTTCTTTGTTCACGCCGGGAGAAAACCTGCCCGCTCTGTAAGCCGACTCACAGATAGGAGGCGAGGGGAGGACGTCCGTCCCTAGTATCTTCTGCAGCAGTTCGGGCATGGTCTCAGAGAGACGGCCTTCACCGCTGGTCTCCGGTACTCCAACAATCCTGACGTTGTGGCGTCTATCCCGGGACTGCATCTCCTCCATCGCCGACTGTAGTTTGTTGACTTCAGCCTGCCTAGCCAGCAGGGCGGATTCAAGACCCGCCATCTTCTCACACTGTGATGATACCTCCGTCGTTAGCATGGCTAGTTCGTTAGCATTAGCCGATGAGGCAGCGTGAATCGTCTCCATCTTGTCTGTCAGCGGGACTACCGCCAGCCGTATTTCTTCTGATATCTCACGACGGAGGCTGATACAGAAATCCGCCAGCACTTGCTTCTGTGCTTCAGCGATGCGTGCCTCAGAGTCTGCGTGTACTTTCTTCTGTGCTTCAGCGATGCGTGTCTCAGAGTCTGCGTGTAGCTTGGTCATGACCAAGAGCACAGCTTCGCTTAACTCCCCGACAGCGGGAGACGGTACGGCCATGCTCGGCGGTGTCGGTGTCGTGCCTAACTCTTTCATGGCTCTGGTTTCCACCCCCGCCATCGTAGAAAGTCGAAAAAAGTTGATGAATGTATACTAAACACGACGACCTAGCAAACAGATAAAAAACAAATAAAAATAAAATAAAGACTAATGGGGAGAAACGTATATTCAGCACGGTAGAAGGGAGCTCATGTGAAAACACGTCTACTCCATGATCGCTCAGCTCCGCCCTCCATCAATTCAACAATCTATGTACTGTGTTTAGTATACCTAGCAGCAGGGGTAAAAAAAATCTGCCTGGCTGGTAGTTTTTTTAATCTACCAGCCACCTTGGCTGGTAAGCCAAAAAGTAAATTTTGTTCCCTGCATGTACAAACACACCCACTCTATCTATATCTCTCTTCGAGCACATGTCATCATCATCAAACCTTTATTTAATTCTTGGGAGAACAGTAGGGTTGTAAAAAAAAGTGTAAACATCTTCAAATCATTATTAATATAATTTATATTAATATAGGCTATTCAATTGAATTTCCTGTGAGCTAACCTCAAAAGTGAAAGTGGCAGCAGCATCAGAGGAGTTTAGTCCATGGTTCCGTCCCACTAGTGGTAGAAGCCCTGTTTACCACGAGCAACCTAGTGGTGTCTCACCTGCGGTAGTGAGAGGAGATGAAGGAGCCCCCCTCCCAGCAGCAAAGCAAGAGGGTCTAAAAAATACACCACTATCACCTTCAACATAGTATAATATTTGTATTGCGTTTTTGAAGAGGACAATTGAGTAACGCTTTAGTTTTCAGACACAAGGGTTAAGAGTAGTTTTGGACTTTGTGCGACGCCTGAGTGATTTCCCCAGCCGTTTCTTTACCCATGTATGTCTATGGGAAAAGGTATGTTTGCCCCTAAAAGTGTCACGTGACGATCAATACCGAGATTGGCTACTCGCTCAAAATGTTTCACAGCCCCGGTGGCTTGGTATCCGGTGTTGTGAATCCACGTCTTCCTTCTTTTGGTGATTCAATTTTATCTGACAAGGACGTGCATTAGGTGCATGTTTTTATTGCTAAACAAACATGCAACTAGCACTCTCAAAGCTGACGGTACTCTGTTCACATTTCCAAAATGTGTAATAGTGGCAAATGTCGGTACAGACTATTGAATAAAGTTTGAGGAATGGTAACCCATTAAATCCTACTTTTCAAGGACTTTCCAGTGAATCATAGTGTCCTTTTTCTTCATTTTCCCAGATGCACCATGCACCAAGGATCCAGCTGATTACTGCCAATCTGGAGGATTCTGCTCTTCACTTGTGCCACCGATTCATTGACCTTTTGTGGTGTGGTATGTTTTGATTTGACTTAGTAATACACTGTATAGTTGGGATTCTGAATTAAACAGTATAATGTTCACATATTATGGAGCCCCCAGGGGTCGGGAGAATATTGTGGAAAACAATATAAAACTGAAATGGTAAAGCTAAAAAACTGTAGACCTGACCACAACCCCCTCGGTTCAACAGCACAATATGTTGCTTTACTACTTGGCCATTATGTTATGTTCAATGGACTGCACTTATATATAGCAATAACGCTTTTATCCAAAGCGCGTATGGCCTCTCATTCACACACCAATGGTGGCAGCTGCCATGCATATTGATCCATAAATAGTGTTTAGATTGTACTTCTATAGGTTTTTAACTTTACATACTGTATTTAAACATTACATTTGAACAAACACTGCAAGCTAAAGTTTTAAATAATTTGAATCTGTTTTATACAGCACACTTGCTTCCAAAATAAAGCAGTTTTACAATCCTGATTGTTTGTTAACACTTGAAGCTTTTTGTTTCTAACAATCTGTACAATAAAAGTGTCTGTCTGATTAACTTTTAGTGGTGCCACTTTATTGAAGGAGTTTGATTGTAACAACTTAGGAAAAATCTGTAAAATAACAGTTTCTCTGCTGAACTTTGAGTTCTGTCACTTAATTGAAGGAGTTTGATTGTAATAATTATGGGAAAACCTGTAAAATAACAGTGTTTCACTGCTGAACTTTAAGTTCTGTCACTTTATTGAAGGAGTTTGATTGTAATAATTGAGGAAAAACCTGTGAAATAACAGTGTTTCACTGCTGAACTTTAAGTTCTGTCACTTTATTGAAGGAGTTTGATCGTAATAATTTAGGAAAAACCTGTGAAATAACAGTCTTTCACTGCTGAACTTTGAGTTCTGTCACTTAATTGAAGGAGTTTGATTGTAATAATTATGGGAAAACATGTAAAATAACAGTGTTTCACTGCTGAACTTTAAGTTCTGTCACTTTATTGAAGGAGTTTGATCATAATAATTGAGGAAAAACCTGTGAAATAACAGTGTTTCACTGCTGAACTTTAAGTTCTGTCACTTTATTGAAGGAGTTTGATCGTAATAATTTAGGAAAAACCTGTGAAATAACAGTGTTTCACTGCTGAACTTTGAGTTCGGTCACTTAATTGAAGGAGTTTGATTGTAATAATTATGGGAAAACATGTAAAATAACAGTGTTTCACTGCTGAACTTTAAGTTCTGTCACTTTATTGAAGGAGTTTGATCATAATAATTTAGGAAAAACCTGTGAAATAACAGTGTTTCACTGCTGAACTTTGAGTTCTGTCACTTAATTGAAGGAGTTTGATTGTAATAATTCTGGGAAAACATGTAAAATAACAGTGTTTCACTGCTGAACTTTAAGTTCTGTCACTTTATTGAAGGAGTTTGATCATATTTAGGAAAAACCTGTGAAATAACAGTGTGTCACTGCTGAACTTTAAGTTCTGTCACTTTATTGAAGGAGTTTGATCGTAATAATTTAGGAAAGACCTGTGAAATAACAGTGTTTCACTGCTGAACTTTGAGTTATGTCACTTAATTGAAGGAGTTTCATCGTAAATGTAGGGAAAACTTGTGAAATAACAGTGTTTCACTGCTGAACTTTAAGTTCTGTCACTTTATTGAAGGTGTTTGATCATAATAATGTAGGAAAAAACCTGTAAAATAACAGTGTTTCACTGCTGAACCTAACCTGTCAATTAACAGTGGTTCTCTGTTCTCTGGTTCTCAAATAATAAACAGAATTATCTGTAAATTTATTGATTTTCCACTTTATTTTAATTAGGGTATTTCAATGTAAATTTTACAGTAAATCTCTGTTGCCAAGCTGCCAGACTTTTACCGTTTTTTTACCGATTTTTTTTCTTACAGTGTAGACAAATGACTATTTTTACTGTCATTATTATTTGTTTGTGTTGTTGCTTGTACAATGTGCATGGAAGTATTCTTTTATTCTGATTGTACAATGATGTTATGTTTGAATGTGTTATGTTATTTTGAGAGGACCCCAGGACTGAGGTAACAACTAATGGCGATCCTAAATAAACTAAACTAAACCCTGCTTCATCATCTCTGGATAAATAAAAACAAATCCAAAATCAAGAACAACCACTCAAATTCCTATACATTTCTTTAATAACATTTAATATTAGACATAAAAAAATAAACAAAACAAAAACATGAAATCTGTGCAAATTATCTCCCCACCATGAAAACGGGTTCAGTTTTTAAAACACGGGTTTGCTCAATTCGGTAGTCGAGTCGTCATGGCAACAGCTCCCATGCAGTTGAGGCATGTCTCTCCCAGCGGGAAAAAAACAATACAGACCATTCAAAAAATTCTAATGGTTATTAGACCCGTTAACTGCTGCTACCTTCATGTATGGTCTTAATATGATCTAATGAAACCTTCATGTACGGTGTTAATATGATCTAATGAAACCTTTATGTACGGTGTTAATATGATCTAATGAAACCTTTATGTACAGTGTTAATATGATCTAATGAAACCTTTATGTATGGTCTTAATATGATCTTATGAAACCTTTATGTATGGTCTAATATGATCTAATGAAACCTTTATGTACGGTGTTAATGTTATCTAATGAAACCTTTATGTATGGTCTTAATATTATCTTGTGGTGACCTATATTAAGAGACATTCACCAAGGTGGGCTTGTGCCTTTAAGAGTGTGGGTTTTACTGTTTAGGGGACAGGTTAAATACCACTTCCGGTTCCGGGTTAACTTTGTTGTTATTTGTAAATGCTATGTGAGTGAGAAGTAAAGTACCTCAACTCGAACCACGTCTCTGGCTCGCTACTTTCTTATCGCCACAATCTGATGAAACCTTTATGTATGGTCTTAATATGATCTAATGAAACCTTTATGTATGGTCTAATATGATCTAATGAAACCTTTATGTACGGTGTTAATATGATCTGATGAAACGTTTATGTATGGTCTAATATGATCTGATGAAACCTTTATGTATGGTCTAATATGATCTAATGAAACCTTTATGTACGGTCAATATTATCTGATATAACCAGGATGAAGCCTTTAAGTATAGGTCTTAAAATGATCAAATGAAACCAAGTTGAAACCTGTACGGTCTTAATATGATCTGATGAGACCTTTATGTACGGTCTTAATATTATGTAATGAAACCTTTATGTATGGTCTCAATATTATGTAATGAAACCTTTATGTACGGTCTTAATATTATGTAATGAAACCTTTATGTATGGTCTTAATATTATGTAATTAAACCTTTATGCACGGTCTTAATATTATGTAATGAAACATTTGGTCTCAATATTATGTAATGAAACCTTTATGTACGGTGTTAATATTATCTGATTAAACCTTTATGTACGGTCTTGATATTATCCGATTAAACTTTTATGTACGGTCTTAATATTATTTAATGAAACCAGTAGGAACGCTGATGGTTCATGATATTCATAACTGAAGTAAAAGGGGAAAAAAAGAAAATAATAATAATAATAACAATAATAATAATAATAATAATAATAATAATAATAATAATAATAATAATAATAATAATAAAATAGAAAAATAAAAACTATAAGAATTTCTCTGCCATGTCTTGTTGTGTTTTCCAGGAGAGCAGGTAAACATTGTAAAAAGTAAATGAACAAATATCAACGACGTTGATGCACAGCACCAGTAATGAAACATTACAAAAACAATGTATATAAAGTAACAATAATATAATAATATACAATAAACAATAATATACAAAAGGCCTCGGAGAAGCTTCTTATTTGACACAGCAGAAGCTCCGGAGATGTATTCAGTCAGTCAGACCAGAGCCGCATAGAGACAAGAGTTTGGCAAACTGTGCACTTTTCACTGGCCACCATGTTCGCTCCACAATAGACCTGTCTCAAACCCTGCCCCTTTTCTTGATCCTCCAATCACAGCTGTCGCTTACCTCTGACTTCTCAAGCGACAGCTGTGATTGGAGGATCAAGAAAAGAGGGCAGGGTTTTGAGACAGGTCCATTGGGTTGGTTGGTATATCGATTTTTCATCTCTACGTGTCAGTTCCACTGGAGTGATTGGAAGTCTTATTTGTTCACTTTTGATGGAGGCTAGGCTAGCTGCTCCCTACCGTTTACAGTCCTTGTGCTAAGCTAGGCTAGCCCCTTTCGTGACTCTGAAGAACTGGTCCGACGCGAAACGTTCGTTATACAAGTATCGCAGAGACATTTCAAAGGTACTCACACAGTGGCACGAGGGTCTTGGACAGAGAAACGCAACGGTTTGAAAGCTCGGCGTTTTTTTAAATAATTTTCATAAACGTGTAAATATCACAGAGACGGCAGTGCGGCTCTGCAGATATACCCTACTCCTCATTGCGGCGTTCGGGGGAGAGCAGCCATACGTTCTTCGCCGTTTACACGTTTTTTTTTTTTTTTAAACTTTGACCAGTCAGCTGGTTCTTTTAGCGTTTATCGCTTTTTCTGGTCAAGCATGACCGACAGAAACAGGTTGAATGGGGTATAGATCGGGGGAAAGACACTCTGAGAAAATACGGCGAGTCCGGGAGTCGAACTCGTGTACCCCAGATCCGTGACGCGCACGGTTGTGCCCGACGCCGAAATAGCGTCCGAGGTACGCGGTGAGCTACTGGAGCTCCCCGTTTACACGTTTATAAAAATGATTTAAAATGTTTATTAGCAACGCCGAGCTTTCAAACCATTGCGTTTCTCTGTCCAAGACCCTCGTGCCACACTGTGAGTACCTTTGAAATGTCTCTGCGATACTTGTATAACGAACGTTTCTCGTCGGACCAGTTCTTCAGAGTTAAAATAGGGTGGTTTCCTGCGGGGGAGCAAGGGACTCTGGATTAATTCGGCCAAACCTTGTTGGCGTGCATCACAGTCACGGAAGGGGCTAAAGCACCTGGACCCCTCTCTCCGGGGCTTACTGGACACACAGAGATGAAACAGATATCGAACCTCTTGTTCGACTCTGGGGGAAATGGCAAATAAGTGTATTTGACTAAATGTTGGGAGTGTTCCTTTAAGACTTTGCAAGTATCGCCACACTGGCAACGCATCATTTAGCATTTTGTGAGAGAATATTAGAATCATCCGTGTTGTTTTTCATAGTAGTTCTAGAGACAGGGTACTAGCATGGCAGCCGTAGGCGAGCCTGGAACCAAACTCCATCAACGCTCTCATCCGTCCTCAGACGTCTTCCTTAACCGGTCAATCACAAGTTCACGAGGGACGCCAAACGTCGACACCCAAACAAGAAAAAGAAACGGGGGACTTTCCTTTTGGCCAAGAACACAAACCAAGAGCTGTTCTGGTGTCAGTTCTGCTGGATCGTCGGCACGGTGACGGCTGCTGAATAGACAGACGGCTGCGGTGGGAAGTCAGAAGGCCCGTTTGTGTCCGAGCTCCGTGTGGAGCTGCTGTAGGATCCCTGCATGTGTCACCGTGTGTCTACAACCTCCAACACCCAGTTACTGGTCAATACCCAGTTACTGATCAATACCCAGTTACTTACTGATCAATACCCAGTTACTGGTCAATACCCAGTTACTGATCGATACCCAGTTACTGATCAATACCCAGTTACTGGTCAATACCCAGTTACTGATCGATACCCAGTTATTGATCAATACCCAGTTACTTACTGATCAATACCCAGTTACTTACTGATCAATACCCAGTTACTGATCAATACCCAGTTACTGATCGATACCCAGTTACTGATCAATACCCAGTTACTGATCAGGCTACTCTGATATTCACATGGACATCATACCTTGTTTATGAAAACCTGGCTAAGCTCCATCCACCATGATGATAAACACGGAGATCCACCATGATGATAAACACAGAGATCCACCATTATGATAAACATGAAGATCCACCATGATGATAAACACAGAGATCCACCATTATGATAAACATGAAGATCCACCATTATGATAAACACAGAGATCCACCATTATGATAAACATGAAGATCCACCATGATGATAAACACAGAGATCCACCATTATGATAAACACGGAGATCCACCATTATGATAAACACAGAGATCCACCATGATGATAAACACGGAGATCCACCATTATGATAAACACAGAGATCCACCATGATGATAAACACGGAGATCCACCATTATGATAAACACAGAGATCCACCATTATGATAAACACGGAGATCCACCATTATGATAAACACGGAGATCCACCATTATGATAAACACAGAGATCCACCATTATGATAAACACGGAGATCCACCATTATGATAAACACGGAGATCCACCATGATGATAAACACGGAGATCCACCATGATGATAAACACGGAGATCCACCATTATGATAAACACGGAGATCCACCATTATGATAAACACGGAGATCCACCATTATGATAAACACGGAGATACACCATTATGATAAACACGGAGATCGACCATTATGATAAACACGGAGATCCACCATTATGATAAACACGGAGATCCACCATTATGATAAACACGGAGATCCACCATTATGATAAACACGGAGATCCACCATTATGATAAACACGGAGATCCAGCTGAATGTACTGTTCATGATATAAAATACACTGTACACTAACTGGGATATTTTGTACTTGTAGACACACTCTGTGGTGATGCTAATGTGGAGCTGTGTGTGTGTGTGTGTGGTGTGGTGTGTGTGTGTGGTGTGTGGTGTGTGTGTTTCACTTAATAATGACAGACACAAAATGAAAACATCACAGGCCAGAAGCCTCTCAAGTCGTCTCTATACTATAACAGTCTACAGCCTGGTGGCCTTCAGACATGAATCACTGAGCTCAGTCCTGCCCGTGTGGACTGAGCGTCCATGTTTGATCCACCGTCCTGCTCCGTGTGGACAGAGCGTCCATGTTTGATCCACCGTCCTGCACCGTGTGGACAGAGCGTCCATGTTTGATCCACCGTCCTGCTCTGTGTGGACAGAGCGTCCATGTTTGATCCACCGTCCTGCTCCGTGTGGACAGAGCGTCCATGTTTGATCCACCGTCCTGCCCGTGTGGACAGAGCGTCCATGTTTGATCCACCGTCCTGCTCCGTGTGGACAGAGCGTCCATGTTTGATCCACCGTCCTGCTCCGTGTGGACAGAGCGTCCATGTTTGATCCACCGTCCTGCTCCGTGTGGACAGAGCGTCCATGTTTGATCCACCGTCCTGCTCCGTGTGGACAGAGCGTCCATGTTTGATCCACCGTCCCGCTCCGTGTGGACAGAGCGTCCATGTTTGATCCACCGTCCTGCTCCGTGTGGACAGAGCGTCCATGTTTGATCCACCGTCCCGCTCCGTGTGGACAGAGCGTCCATGTTTGATCCACCGTCCTGCTCCGTGTGGACAGAGCGTCCATGTTTGATCCACCGTCCCGCTCTGTGGCCGTCGCTAGGCAACGCGGGATCCTACGCCATCCCTGGTGGTGGTCGTCCTCCCCGCGCCGCCGGAGAGGAGACGTCGACGTGACGCGACACGGGGTGGCGTTTTTTAAAAGTTCCGATGTGTTCTTTATGACAAAGAGGCAGCAACATGGAGCCTGTCGTCCAGCCTGGCTCTCTCTCTCTCTCTGTCGTCCAGCCTGGCTCTCTCTCTCTCTCTCTGTCGTCCAGCCTGGCTCTCTCTCTCTCTCTCTCTCTCTCTCTGTCGTCCAGCCTGGCTCTCTCTCTCTCTGTCGTCCAGCCTGGCTCTCTCTCTCTCTCTCTCTGTCGTCCAGCCTGGCTCTCTCTCTCTCTCTCTGTCGTCCAGCCTGGCTCTCTCTCTCTCTCTGTCGTCCAGCCTGGCTCTCTCTCTCTCTCTCTCTCTCTCTCTGTCGTCCAGCCTGGCTCTCTCTCTCTCTCTCTCTCTCTCTCTGTCGTCCAGCCTGGCTCTCTCTCTCTCTCTCTGTCGTCCAGCCTGGCTCTCTCTCTCTCTCTCTGTAATCCAGCCTGGCTCTCTCTCTCTCTCTCTGTCGTCCAGCCTGGCTCTCTCTCTCTCTCTGTAATCCAGCCTGGCTCTCTCTCTCTCTCTCTCTCTCTCTCTCTCTGTCGTCCAGCCTGGCTCTCTCTCTCTCTCTCTCTCTCTCTCTCTCTCTCTCTCTCTCTCTGTCGTCCAGCCTGGCTCTCTCTCTCTCTCTGTCTGTCGTCCAGCCTGGCTCTCTCTCTCTCTCTCTCTCTCTCTCTCTCTCTCTCTGTAATCCAGCCTGGCTCTCTCTCTCTCTCTGTCTGTCGTCCAGCCTGGCTCTCTCTCTCTCTCTCTCTGTCGTCCAGCCTGGCTCTCTCTCTCTCTCTCTCTGTCGTCCAGCCTGGCTCTCTCTCTCTCTCTCTCTCTCTGTCCTCCAGCCTGGCTCTCTCTCTCTCTCTCTCTGTCGTCCAGCCTGGCTCTCTCTCTCTCTCTCTCTCTCTGTCGTCCAGCCTGGCTCTCTCTCTCTCTGTCGTCCAGCCTGGCTCTCTCTCTCTCTCTGTCGTCCAGCCTGGCTCTCTCTCTCTCTCTGTCGTCCAGCCTGGCTCTCTCTCTCTCTCTGTCGTCCAGCCTGGCTCTCTCTCTCTCTCTCTCTCTCTCTGTCGTCCAGCCTGGCTCTCTCTCTGTCGTCCAGCCTGGCTCTCTCTCTCTCTCTCTGTCGTCCAGCCTGGCTCTCTCTCTCTCTCTGTCGTCCAGCCTGGCTCTCTCTCTCTCTCTCTCTCTCTGTCGTCCAGCCTGGCTCTCTCTCTCTCTCTCTCTCTCTCTGTCGTCCAGCCTGGCTCTCTCTCTCTCTCTCTCTCTCTCTCGTCCAGCCTGGCTCCCCGCTCTCACCCCAGTGCGACTGCCCTTCCACAGACTAATAACAACAACAACAACAACACGGCTAACAACACATCAATTGTACAAAACGTTCTGTGAGATTGTGTGTATAGTTTTGGTCCCCGTCTCCCCGTCTCCACACTCGCAGTGTTCCAGTCCGCCTGGTCGTCTCTGCGTCCGGTCTGTCCCCCCCCCCCCCCCCCCCCCCCCCCCCCCGGAGAGAGAGAGGCGGCGGTGGCGTCCAGCGTAGACCAGCGCTCTGCCCGCGCGCGTGAAGGTGTGTCGAGGTTTCCCACGCGGCCTTTAGTAGCCGAGAACAGTCTTTTTCCCAGGTCACCACACACACACACACACGCACACGTACACACACACACACGCACACACACACACGTACACACACGCACGTACACACACACACACGCACGCACGCACACGTACACACACGCACACAGGCGCGGGCGCACACACATGAGCAGCCGCTGCCTCGAGGAGGAAACAGTCCTCACCGCCACACAGACACACGTGTGGCGGGCGCTGACCCTTGACCCCTGGCCCCTGGCCGTGCACCCGGAGGGCCCCTGCACCCCACGATGAGATCTGTACCCCCCCCCTACCACCACCACCCACCCTCTTTCTCTCTCTTTTCATTCTTGTATTCTCTCCTTCTCAGTCAACCATCTCTCTCTCTCACTCACTCTCTCTCTCTCTCTCCCTTCATCACAAATGTCTTTTCTGCCTTTTTAACGTCCCTTCCCCCGACTCTCTCTCTCTCTCTTCATCCCTCGCTCCGTCTCCTCGGTGACGTCTCTCGCTCTCTCTCTCTCTCTCTCTTCATCCCTCGCTCCGTCTCCTCGGTGACGTCTCTCTCTCTCTCTCTCTCTCTCTCTCTTCATCCCTCGCTCCGTCTCCTCGGTGACATCTCTCTCTCGCTCTCTCTCTTCATCCCTCGCTCCGTCTCCACGGTGACGTCTCTCTCTCGCTCTCTCTCTTCGTCCTCGTCTTTTTCCACCTTGCGACTCAGTCTCTCTTCTCGTTCTCGAGCGTGCTCCTTTCCCCCGCTCTCTCTCTCTTCATCCCTCTCTCTCTCTCTCCATCCGTCTAGTCATCTCTCTCTCTCCATCCATCTAGTCATCTCTCTCTCTCTCTCTCCATCCATCTAGTAATCTCTCTCTCTCTCTCTCTCTCTCCATCCATCTAGTCATCTCTCTCTCTCTAGTCATCTCTCTCTCTCTCTCTCTCTAGTCATCTCTCTCTCTCTCTCTCTAGTCATCTCTCTCTCTCTCTCTCTAGTCATCTCTCTCTCTCTCTCTAGTCATCTCTCTCTCTCTCTCTTCTCTCTCTCTCTCTCTAGTCATCTCTCTCTCTCTCTCTCTCTCTCTCTCTCTCTCGGTCGGACAGGGGTTCAACCTCCATCCGTCCGTTCCTCTCCTCCATCCCATCATCCCTCGCTCCGCCGGGTGTGACAGGTCAAGCTGATCTCAGACCAGCAAGGTCAGAGGTTAAAGGTCACGGGTCGGGGAGGTCAGAGGTATCCACGGTAACCTGGATGAACAAAAAAAAATCAATACTCACTGTAAATGGTTTAAAGTAATTAACCTCAAACATTTTCATATAAATACATGTCTAATATTTCTTCCACCCTCGATCACTATATTGATAATGTAACACAGCGGTGATTCTACCCAGTTCATGCATGTTTTTTTACATGAGCTGTTCTTGGCCGTTTCAAACACAGGAAGTGATGTGTTTTACAGCAGTTTGTTTGGAATTAATCCCAATCATGGACTGTTTGCCCTCCTCCCCTCCGGGAGGCGCTACAGGAACCTCCGCTCCTCTGGAACAGCTTCTTTCCCTCAGCTGTCATCTCTCTGAACTCAGCCCCCCCCCCCCCCCCCCCCCACCGCGTTATTTCTAAACCTAGCCGCATTTCTCCGAGATGCTCTCTGATTGGCCACTGACTGACGCTCTCTGATTGGCCACTGACATGTTTGCCCAATCGCGTGACGAGCTGTGTCTTTGCCCATTTCCACGTCGAACAGCCTGCAAACTACCTGGCGTTCTATCGCCATGCTCCAAGACAAACTCTAACCTTAACCAACTTCGAAAGAGTGCCTAAGCTTAACCAGTGTAGAAACAGGCGTCGGCCAATCAGAGAGCATCTTGCCAGAAATGCGGCTAGGTTTAGAAATAACGCCCCCCCACCATATAACCTCTGAACTCTGACTCCATTGCCTACAGCCTAGGCTCTGTTACCCATACTTCTGTATATTTTTACTGTATATTTTATATTAGAATGTATTATACATAACATAGTATAATAATCCCGGACCGTATTTTATTATTATTATTATTTTATTCTTAGGCTTATTTTATTCTTAGGCAATTCTTTTGTTATTCTTATTCGTGACTTTGTTTTGTCTACCTAAAGGTTTACTGTGAGCGATACTGTGAGTGCCAAATTTCCCTCGGGATGATTAAAGTATTTCTATTCTATTCTATTCTACTGTACAACTCTGAACTCTGTTGCCTATACTCAATGTATACCTACCTACTGCTTTCACTGTCTACAACTGCTCTACACTGTAATCATAGTCATGATAATAATCTTAATCTTAACTACCCACCTCATACTATAGTCTACCCATAATACTCTCTATGATATCATGTACAACAGTGCTGTATATATCACCTGTACGTTGTATATTACTATTGCACTTTACTGTTACACGTGCACTCTGGTTGGATACCAAACATTTTCGTTGTACTGTACTTGTGCTGAATAATGACAATACATTTGAATATAATATCATCTAATCTAATAGAAGACTAAGTCAGTAGTTAACAATGCATGTTCAAGATGGAAAGCAAGTCAATACGGTGCAAAACTACAACAGCAATGATAGTTTATCACCAGTAGGTGTCGCCAAAACAAACATAAATGAGGATGACCAATTTAACAAAGAGGCATATTAAGATCCATATACCTAGGACTTATTTAGCTCTATACTATATATTCATCTTTGAATACATTTAATTTAAGTCATATTAATCCATACTGTGGATGGGTCAACAGCTTTAAAGTCACAACAGATGACACACTGGGTGGATGGTGCTCAGTGAGGCACAGTGATGCATTATATAGAGTCTATGGCTGTTCATTCCGACAGCCATTAGACTCTATAATGCCTCACTGCATCACTGAGCACGGGGTGACAGTACAGCCTGGCGAAATCTTCCTGGACACTTTACATTTGTACATGTATTACTGTACATTTTACTGTATATTTCTGTATATTTTTTTACTTAATTTTAGTCATCTTATTTTTTTCTATGCTAAATGTATTGTATTGCACTGCACACCTTTTAGAACTGTATATAGTCATCTTTATTTTTAGTCCTCTTATTGTATTCTATGCTAAATTGATTGTATTTCTTTTTATTATTGGAAGCTGCTATGGTCGAGGGACCACAATAAATAGATGTTCACTCTTCTTGCTGTAAAGTGCTGAAATAAGTGACAATAAAGGAATCTGAATCTGACTATTGTCGTGGGAAATATTATCATGTCATTATAGATCTGTGTTGAGATATCATTTATATCTTTGTACAGCTCGACTAGTTCATTATGGCCAGCTAGTATAATGAGCTCAGACACTGGCAGACACTACTGTCCCTTTAATGTGGGGAGAGGATGACCTTTGACCTAATCTTTTCCTCTCCTAGCAAGGTTGTTTAACATTCCAGTTAGGAACATCGTGAACATCACCGCCTAGCCAAGGTTGATTCTCCTAACTGGGCCATTTTATACTTTCAGTCATATCTGTTCTAATGTTACGTCTATTTCTGTGTATTAATGTACGTCTGACTAGACCTCTTGGTCACTTTGCTGGTGGTCAGATTCAGTGTGTGAACACATGTTGTCTCTGACTGTAAACTGAACTTTCATTTTGTGGCCACAGATGAAATAAACTATGTTTCTATTTTTAATAACGACTCAGAATGATTTATACAAACGGCTCATCGTTTTTGTCCTTTAACATTTCCCACTATATAGTTTATACTTTATATCTAAGATTTTAGAATGTATATACATACCAGAATGTATATCCCGGACCGTATTTTATTCTTTATTCTATTTTATTCTTATTTTTAATATTATTATATTCTTATTTTAGTCCTATTGACTACCTAAATGTTTATTGTTGTTCAATGTGAGAGATCTGTAGCGCCGCATTTCCCTCGGGTTTAATAAAGGATTTCTATTCTATTCTATTCATGGATTCAACACTTTCAGAAGGAGCTCTCTCACCTCCACGAAGATGATGATAACTAACTTTTTTTTTTATAACTTTCTTTATTGGAAGTTTTCAAAAAAATAAAAAGTACAGATAATTATACAAATTATACATCTTCCTCCCCCCCCACATTTCCCGTTCCTAGCCCCTCCCCATCCCATCCACGGAGAGCGATAACAAACATACATACAACAACAACAAATCTAAAATCAAAATAGAAATAAAAAAAATATATAACAGAAAAAAAATAACAATAATAATAATAAATAAAACAATAATAAAAAAAAAGCCAAAAAAAATATATATATATAAACACATAAAAAAAAACATAACTACGATAACTATTGGGGGAAAAAAAGAATTAAAATAGGGAAAAAAACAGAGGGGAGGGGGGGGGGTGGAGGCTCAATCATCACGGTCAGGCAGGGATGTCACGGACTCTGTGTGCTTGACGACGACTGACCTTGATGAAGATGGTGTCGTCCTTGATGTACGTGCTGCTCTCCAGGACCGTCTGCGCCACGAACAGCGGGCAGCCGGACGCGATGTTCATCTCGGCCACGGGCCTCCGGAAGCTGCTGCTGTGGGGGTCCGGCTTGAAGGCGTCTCCCAGGTGCTTCCGGGTGGGACCCTGGTCCATCAGCATCAGGGTCACCTGGGGGGAGGGGAGGGGGAGACGCGGTTAACCCTGTCACTGCCACGCTGCAGAAGGTTAACCCTTTCACTGCCACACTACAGAAGTGTTAACCCTTTCACTGCCACACTACAGAAGTGTTAACCCTTTCACTGCCACACTACAGAAGTGTTAACCCTTTCACTGCCACTACAGAAGGTTAACCTTTCACTGCCACACTACAGAGGGTTAACCCTTTCACAACCACACTACAGAAGGTTAACCCTTTCACTGCCACACTACATAAGGGTTAACCCTTTCACAACCACACTACCAAAGGGTTAAACCCTTTCACAACCACACTACCAAAGGGTTAAACCCTTTCACAACCACACTACAGAAGGTTAAAGGAACACGCCAACATTTGCACTTTACAGTCTTCTCTCCAGAGTCAGACAAGAAGATATAGTTAGTTACCAATTTCCTATCCGGCTAATGCAAGCTAGCCTAGCTTAGCTCAAATTAATGGAAGCGGATACGGGGACTAGCTAGCCTAGCTGTTGGGCCAAAAACACCTTAAAACACAGTTTTAAGCTATATGTGTGCTACGCTAGGCTAGCTTGCGGCCGGATAGCTTCCTACTGAACGGCACAGAGAGGAAATCGGCGTCCATCTTCTTTGTCCGACTCTGGAGAAGATGCTAAAAGCACATGTCCCACAATGTTGACGTGTTCCTTTAAACACTTTCTGTGGATGAGAAGTGAACCCCTCCCCCGTCCGCGGCGGCGGCGGGTACCTTCTGCTTGAAGGGCCAGGGCAGCAGGGCGTCGTACTCGCCCCTCATCACCACGAAGAACAGCGACAGGTGCGTGCCCTTCCCCATGCCGTCCCCGTTCAGGTACACCCGCGCGCACATCTTGTAGCCGAAGTAGCCGGTGTAGAAGGGCTGCGAGTAGAGCGACAGCGTCTTGGACGCCACCGCCTCCTGTTTCCTCCGCTTGTAGTCCCGGATCTTCCAGATGAGCGTCCCGTTGAAGCTGGCCGTCTCCAGGACCTGGGGGGGGGGGGGGGAGAGGGGAGAGAGGGGACAGAGGGGACAGAGGGGAGAGACATACGTACAAACAAAGACCGTTAAGGGGGCACTTCACCGAACAACAATACTAATTTATTATAACCGATAGGGCATACAGACCCTCATCTGCACCTTTGTTTGCACTGTTTATTTTGATTGTTTTATTGAGTTCATTTTATTGTTTACACCGTTTCTCTTTCTCATATCTTTATATTCAGAGTTAATTATATTGTTTATTCTTCTCGTATTTTTAGATTCAGATCAGATTTACATGCCTTATGTCGATCTACTGTCTATTACCTATACCTGTACCCCCCCCCCCCCCCCGCCCCCACCCCTCCCCCATGATAGATCGCTATGAACGCATTTCAATGAGCTGATGACTAATTCACTTCCATGTGTTTGAAAACAAACAAAAAACGGTGGTGATGAAAAACAAAGCGGGTCTTTCAGTCATCAGATAAGCGTTTTTGACTATTGTGGTTCTTGAAGTGAACCGGTACTTCAGCATCCAGACCCCTCCTCATCACCCCCTCGTTGCATTCAACTCCACCAATATGGCAGCGTTTCATTGAAATACGGCAAATTAGCGAGCGGTAATGCCATCTATGACAACAGAGGCCCGTTTATGTAGTCCTCTCTCTTCCAGCATGGCTGCCTGTAACCTGGTGCGCATGCGCTGTGACACCAATGGCGGAAATACACGGCTCGCTCTATAATTACCACTCGTGGAGTAACAATGATTTAAACTGTTTATTAGCAACTCCGAGCTTCCAGACCCATTAAACCCATATTGTACGCTGGGTATCTTTGAAATTCATATCTGATATATTTTTGACACACCCCCACGCCCGCGTTCACGCTTGGTTGGTATTTTCTAAAGTGGTCGCGTCCCATGAGCAAGTGACTGCGGTCACAAAAGCCCCAGGCTTGCAAACCGCAGTCACGTAAGGGGCTAGTAAAGCACGATATTAATATTCCACTGTGACTTGTTTACAAGATCCAGTAATAAGACACCAAATTATTGTGTTTTTGTTGATATATTTCTCATATATAAACTAGTGCTGTCAATAGATACAAAAAAATGTAACTAACTAATCTCACAATTTTCTGTAATTAATCTAGATTAAATATTGCATTTTTCTACTTAAAACCGAAGCTTGTAACAGATGTTTACTTGAGTAAAATCATGGAATTAATGTAGAATCAACACAAAGAAACTTTGACTCAGCTTTAAAGACCTCTCTCTTATATCCGCGGCGCTAACAGAAATAAAAACAACCCAGGCCTATATGTTAAAGTGCAGATTGTCTTAGAGGACGATAATGTCTTGTATGAACTACCAGTAATATAAATCATATTACGGTAACAACAAAAATGTGCTCCATCTTCATGTCAGATGATTTTCGAAAAGGTACACGAGTCGATGCAAAAAAAGAACAAGCAAAGATACTGCTGAAAGTTCAGAACGTTGAAAATGTTTCACTCCATAGATTAATCTAGATACATCTTTTTAACGCTTTAAATAATTTAAATTAATCTCCAAAGTTAAAGCATTAACTTTGACAGCCCTAATATAAACACATAGCAACTGTTGTCTCTTTCCATTGCCATGTATAAAACAATGGTTGCTATGTTACAGGCAGCCAATCATGACGTCCTATGAGAGACCCATGCAGATGAGGTCATGGTTACCTGGAAGCGCAGGTCCATGTCAGCCAGCCGGATCTCATGCACACTGAGCATGTCGTCATGGCGATTCAGCTGCGTCTCCAGAGAACCTGTAGGGACGATGAACAGACTGGTTGGATCGCTGCGTCTGTGTGCGTGTGCATGTGTGTGTGTGTGTGTGTGTGTCTAGGTCTAGTTTTACATAGTGTGTGCGTGTCTAGGTAAAAAAAAAGTTCGTAGTGTGTGTGTGTGTGTGTGTCTGTCTGTCTGTGGGTCTACTTTTACAAAGTGTGTGTGTGTGTGTGTGTGTGTGTGTGTGTGTGTGTGTGTGTGTGTGTGTGTGTGTGTGTGTGTGTGTGTGTGTGTGTGTGTGTGAGTGTGTGTGTGTGTGTGTGTGTGTGTTTGCGAGTGTGAGAGTGTGAGAGTGTCTCTCTTAGGGCTGTCCCCGACTAAGGATTTGGATGGTGGACTATGATTGGCCAAAATTTGCCATTAGTCGACTATTGGTCGAAAAAAATAATTCATTCCATTTGGGCTGTGGAGGTGCTTAATGTCTGAAGGAGTCGACTGAAGGCTTCTTGTCCTCTGCAAAACATGCAATTGGTCCACTGATGGATACATCTTGATATTTGTAGTCTAGTGTGTTCATTAGATGGGTGAAATCCTCTTTCAGTGCCTCTGCGCCTGTTTTCGTAGGCAGTTAGCCTCTGGTATGCGTGCCATTAGCGTTAGCCATGCTTCTAGGTCTCTTTTCTTTTGGAAAGAATGATAAAAAAAATTATCTTTTATTTTTTTTAATTTTTATATATTCGACTAAGAGGTTGGCCAGTCGACTACGGCTCCTTTCGACCGATTAGTCGACTAATCGACTAATAGGGATCAGCTCTCTAGGTATAGTTTTACCTAGTGTGTGTGTGGTAGTGCTAGGTTTAAGCTAAGCTAGGTCCTGGTCTTACCTAGTGTGTGTGTGGTCGTGCTAGGTTTAAGCTAAGCTAGGTACAGGTCTTACCTAGTGTGTGTGTGGTCGTGCTAGGTTTAAGCTAAGCTAGGTACAGGTCTTACCTAGTGTGTGTGTGGTCGTGCTAGGTTTAAGCTAAGCTAGGTCCAGGTCTTACCTAGTGTGTGTGTGGTAGTGCTAGGTTTAAGCTAAGCTAGGTCCAGGTCTTACCTAGTGTGTGTGTGGTAGTGCTAGGTTTAAGCTAAGCTAGGTCCAGGTCTTACCTAGTGTGTGTGTGGTCGTGCTAGGTTTAAGCTAAGCTAGGTCCTGGTCTTACCTAGTGTGTGTGTGGTAGTGCTAGGTTTAAGCTAAGCTAGGTCCAGGTCTTACCTAGTGTGTGTGTGGTAGTGCTAGGTTTAAGCTAAGCTAGGTCCAGGTCTTACCTAGTGTGTGTGTGGTAGTGCTAGGTTTAAGCTAAGCTAGGTCCAGGTCTTACCTAGTGTGTGTGTGGTCGTGCTAGGTTTAAGCTAAGCTAGGTCCTGGTCTTACCTAGTGTGTGTGTGGTAGTGCTAGGTTTAAGCTAAGCTAGGTCCAGGTCTTACCTAGTGTGTGTGTGGTAGTGCTAGGTTTAAGCTAAGCTAGGTCCAGGTCTTACCTAGTGTGTGTGTGGTAGTGCTAGGTTTAAGCTAAGCTAGGTCCAGGTCTTACCTAGTGTGTGTGTGGTAGTGCTAGGTTTAAGCTAAGCTAGGTCCAGGTCTTACCTAGTGTGTGTGTGGTCGTGCTAGGTTTAAGCTAAGCTAGGTCCAGGTCTTACCTAGTGTGTGTGTGGTCGTGCTAGGTTTGAGCTAAGCTAGGTCCAGGTCTTACCTAGTGTGTGTGTGGTCATGCTAGGTTTAAGCTAAGCTAGGTCCAGGTCTTACCTAGTGTGTGTGTGGTCGTGCTAGGTTTAAGCTAAGCTAGGTCCAGGTCTTACCTAGTGTGTGTGTGGTAGTGCTGGCTCCCGGCCTGCCTCCTTGCTCCAGAGCTGCTACTCGGGTCCTGAAGTTCTCCAGGGTTCCTCTCAGGTTCTCCACCTCATCTCTGACCAGCCTCATCTGACGGAGCTCCAACTCCACCTCCAGAAGCTTCTCAGAGTGAGAACTCATCAGTTTCTGAATACACAAGACACGTGCGTGATGGGTTATATACATGTATACATTTAGAACTTACATTTACATTTTACATTTACATTTAGTCATTTAGCTGACGCTTTTATCCAAAGCGACTTACAAGTTCTGTACGACAAGCCATCAGGAAGGGCACAACTCTATCAGCTGAGTAACAATGTTCATCAAAGTGTTGAGTGCTACAGTGTAGGTTAGTTTATTAGGACAAGTGCATGACAGTATGGTTAGTTAGGGTTAGGTTTTTTTTTTTTTTTTTTTTTTTTAATTCAGATAATGGTTGAAGAAGTGCGTCTTTAGTTGACGGCGAAAGATTGGACGTGTTTCGGCTGTCCTAACTGGGATGGGTAGTTCATTCCACCATTGTGGGGCAAGGACTGAGAATAGGCGACTTCTCTTTGATGACCCTCCCGGAGCTTGGATAGGAGTAGGTCTGAGGTGGCCAGAAGATGCAGAGCGTAGGGGTCTTGAGGGTGTGTAGTTAGTTAGAGACCATTGACCGGAGGTAGGCGGGAGCAGTTCCCTTTGCCGCACGGTATGCTAGGTCGAGGGCCTTGAAGCGGATTCGTGCAGCAATGGGGAGCCAGTGCAGGTCCCTAAGAAGTGGGGTGACATGGGCCGACTTCGGTAGGTTTGAGATCAGGCGGGCCGCTGCGTTCTGAATGAGTTGAAGAGGCTTAGTGGCAGTGGCCGGGAGGCCAGCGAGCAGTGCGTTGCAGTAGTCGAGGCGGGAGATGACTGTTGATTGGACGAGGAGTTGGGTGGCTTCTTTTGTCAGGAAGGGGCGGATCCTTCTGACGTTGCTCAGGAGGAATCGGCAGGTTCTGGTTGTCGCTGCGATGTGAGCAGAGAAGTTCAACTGGTCGTCGAGGACAACACCAAGGTTCTTGGCGGTCGGGGACGCGGTCACAGCTGCATTCTCGACTGTGATGGAAAGGTCGGTCAGGGGGGAGGATTTGGCCGGCAGGTGGAGCAATTCTGTTTTGCTTAGGTTCAGTTTGAGGTGGTTGGTCGTCATCCAGGCGGAGATGTCGGACAGACAGGCCGAGATCCGCTCAGAGACGTGGATATCTGAGGGAGGGAAGGAGAGGAAGAGTTGAGTATCGTCGGCATAACAGTGGTAGGAGAAGCCATGAGACGTGATAATGTTACCCAGTGATTTAGTGTAGAGGGAGAAGAGAAGGGGTCCTAAAACCGAGCCCTGGGGGACACCCGTCCGCAGGGGGCGGGTGGCCGACAGGGTCCCTCTCCATGACACTTGGTAGGAGCGGTCATTGAGGTATGATGACAACCATGTCAGCGCAGAGCCAGCCACTCCCATTCCTGCGAGGGCCGCGAGGAGGATCTGGTGGTTGACTGTGTCGAAGGCTGCAGATAGATCTAGGAGAATCAGGACAGAGGAGAGGCCTTTCGCTTTTGCTAAGTGAAGTGCCTCTGTGACCGCAATGAGGGCTGTCTCTGTGGAGTGACCAGTCCTGAAGCCTGACTGATTAGGGTCTAGGAGGTCATTCTGTAAGAGATAAGCAGTAAGTTGGTTGGATACAGCACGTTCAAGTGTTTTAGAAAGGAAGGAGAACTTATATATACACAGACACGTGCGTGATGGGTTATATACATGTATACATTTAGAACTTATATATGAATGAATGAATGAATGAATGAATGAATGAATGAATGAATGAATGAATGAATGAATGAATGAATGAATGCTTTATTTAACAGATTGCAGAATGGGTACAATACAGTACGGCTCAATACACACAATTGTTAAGGGGATGCAGACCAGAGAAAGACGTTTGTCTTGTTTACATCAGGGTCCCCCATTTTCAATTCATATTGACATTTATGACATACACAACATACATGACATTTATGGCATAGGGACATACAGGTATTTAGTACTGATACATTTGTGACATAAACGGTATTAAAATATACAGTACTGTTACCCATAGATCCTGACAGAGTATATACATATGATGGGTAGGGGACTGTACATTAGCAGGGGGTGGGTGGGTGGGAGAGAAATATACATATGGCGGGGAAGGAATATATAAATGCGGTGGGGAGGAGACTGTCTATTAGGAGGAGGTGGGGGTTTTGGGCATTTACGGTGGCCAGTTTCGAATTGCAGCCTCCCATAGGTGCTCTTTAAGAGCGGTTTTGAATGTGGGCAGGGATTCACATTCCTTTACAGCTTTGGGTAGGGCGTTCCACAATGATGTGGCATAATTGCTAAACGTGTTTAGTCCCTTGTTTGAGCCGAATCTGGGTTTAACATGATTTGTTAAATACACAAGACAGGTGCGTGGTGGGTTATATACATTTACCGTACTTTTCGGACTATAAGCCGCGGCTTTTTTCCCCATTTTTCGACCCTGCGGCTTATATAACGGTGCGGCTTATATGTGGACCAAACTCGAAAATGTAAAAATCTTGCTTTTTTACTGCATTGAAATGTTATTTATCTGTTCCCTTATTTGCTCAACTTAATACAACTTGTAAATGAGTTAATTCTTGTTATTTGTCCGACAGTATTGTGTCCCAATGCTGGTGGAAAGACTACAAACGAGAAGCTGGGTGTGGTCTGTGCGGGTGCACTTAGCGAGGTGTTAACACACAAGAATAGCGTATAACATATTACCAATAACATATGGTAATTAAACATTAAAACACCTGCGGCTTATAGTCCAGTGCGGCTTATATATGTACACATCATTCAATTTAGCTGCTGCGGCTTATAGTCAGGTGTGGCTTATAGTGCGAAAAGTACGGTAGAACTTATATATACACAAGACAGGTGCGTGATGGGTTATATACATGTATACATTTAGAACTTATATACACAGACACATGCAGACATTTAGAACTAGATATAGTTCTAAATACAATAAACATGTTGATTTCTAGCATGTTACACGTTTCTCCATATCTGATTTTAGTATTGAGGACATTCTCTGCTACCAATATCCAGTTTTAGCCTGGTATCAGACCCATATGGATACTCAGTGTCTGGTAAGGCTGTCCCCGAAGCCTGTTTTTGGGATTCGAACTTCGTCAGGGTTTTTAATTAAATCTTTATTTATTTATTTATAATTTATTTATTTTTATATATAAATATCCTCAAACTAAATCCTCAATTTGAATAAAGTGATTAATCTGATTAAATTAGCCTTTTTTTTTTTTTTATTAAATCAACTTTCTTTAATGAATATAACGCATCAGTTTATTTTAGGGATGTTCAATATTGGCTTTTTTACCGATACCGATATAGTCCAACTCTTAATTTCCGATACCGATATCAACCGATACCGATATAAGCAGGGTTTCCCCCCCAAAAAAACGGAATAATTTCAGGTAATTAACATTACATATCTCTTGTCGTGGAATTAACACAACATTATGCATACTTTTGACAATAAATAAAATCAGAATTAGTTCTTACTTGCTTGCCTGGGTAAATAAATAATTTTTTTCTTCTTTAAAAAAAAAAAACGATACCGATAATTTCCTATATCACATTTGAATGCCAATATCGGTAGGCCGATAATATCGGACATCCCACTTTATTTTAATACTATAATATTAGTGTAGCCTAATCTTTATCTGCAACTGTGAAGAAAACCCCCATTGGTTTAAACAGAATGAATATTTATTTATTATTATTAAAAATTTAAAATTTAAATGTTGATTTAGAATTCGAATGCCAACGTAACGAACGAAGGTTCGAACGTTTGGGCTCAGCTTTAGTGTTGCAGGTCCCAGGTCTGCTGTTAGTGTTGCAGGTCCCAGGTCTGCTGTTAGTGTTGCAGGTCCCAGGTCTGCTGTTAGTGTTGCAGGTCCCAGGTCTGCTGTTAGTGTTGCAGGTCCCAGGTCTGCCGTTAGTGTTGCAGGTCCCAGGTCTGCTGTTACCTGCATGGCGGCCATCTTCTGCTCCAGCTGCCTGGTCTTCTCTCTCGCCTCCTCGTTGTGGCTCTCCAGCTCCGACAGCCGACTGCTGAGACCCGGTAAGACCTTATAACGTTCCAGCAGCTCCGCCTTCACATCCTCCACCTACACACACACAAACGCACACACACGCACACACACACACGCACACACACACACGCACACACACACACACACACGCACACACACACACACACGCACACACACACACACAAAGAAAAAAACATGGCTTTGGTTATCAAATATTAATAGCTTGCACTATTACAAGGTGTGTTATAAGGCGATGTATGTCCCATTACAGCATGGCTGCTGGCCAGAAACCAGTGTGGTGGAAGGACGTCTGGCTCTTCCCTCAAATACACGTGTCCCATCGTCTACCATTACGTCTCCCCCTCACGTCTACCCCCGCCTCCCCCTCACGTCTACCCGCGCCTCCCCCTCACGTCTACCCCCCCCCCCTCACGTCTACCCCCCCCCCCCTCACGTCTACCCCCGTCTCCCCCTCACGTCTACCCCCTCCTCCCCCTCACGTCTACCCCCGTCCCCCGCCTATATCAACATGTAAACACTATATATCTAAACGTGTCATATTCTAGGTATTGTAGCTCTATATCAACATGTAAACACTATATATCTAAACGTGTCATATTCTAGGTATTGTAGCTCTATATCAACATGTAAACACTATATATCTAAACGTGTCATATTCTAGGTATTGTAGCTCTATATCAACATGTAAACACTATATATCTAAACGTGTCATATTCTAGGTATTGTAGCTCTATATCAACATGTAAACACTATATATCTAAACGTGTCATATTCTAGGTATTGTAGCTCTATATCAACATGTAAACACTATATATCTAAACGTGTCATATTCTAGGTATTGTAGCTCTATATCAACATGTAAACACTATATATCTAAACGTGTCATATTCTAGGTATTGTAGCTCTATATCAACATGTAAACACTATATATCTAAATGTGTCATATTCTAGGTATTGTAGCTCTATATCAACATGTAAACACTATATATCTAAACGTGTCATATTCTAGGTATTGTAGCTCTATATCAACATGTAAACACTATATATCTAAACGTGTCATATTCTAGGTATTGTAGCTCTATATCACATTTGGAACCATTTATTTTCACTTCAACAGGCTGTAACTGAGGGGTACAATTCCCTGACTGTATTACTAGATATGATACTTACTACCACTACCTTTGTACTTAATATTCGGCCACCCAGTACACGGCATAAATATATTATCATGAACACTCTCACGTAGATGAAACGGATCCAACACAAATGTACGAATTAGAAACAGGTCTTTATTTCCTACACAGCGATGGTGTGTAGAATAAACACTTAATCACTTAATTACATTTATGAATTGAAATAGTATGCACTTTTATGGCAAGGAGTATTCGTCGGTATATCAATAGATAATGTCCAATCTCTGAAGGCGCAGGTGGTAAATATACGACCTGGAATAGTTAAGGAATAACAGCAATGATACTTTAATGATTATAGGCTGGATACACTAGAGGGGGTTAATCCGGTCGCTTGTAAGCCGACAGGAGTAGGAGGGGGGGGGGGTAGAATCCAGCTGCCTCGTCCGGCCAAGGTTATCCCAGGAGAACCCACTGTAGTGCCGTTCAATGCGCCGGCGATCCTTGGACCACAGATGAAAGCAGGTGGACTCTTTGTGGGCCGGCTCTCTCCGGTCCACGGGGGAGAGATGTGGAGAGACCTCGTCTTGCAGAGCGTCTCCTCACCTTGCGTCCTCTCCAGGGGGGGGGGGTTCCAACACACGGTAGTGTCGGGGGTCTTTATCCATAGAATAATCAAAGTATCCAAAGCATAATCCGTGCCTGGGAAGGCGGGCTGTCGTCGGTAGAATAATCCGGTATACAGGTCCACTCGCTCGTCGGCTCTGGGGCTCCTCGGGTGCAGCTTCACATAGGGTCAACCACCCTGGGTAAGCAGCCAGTTCTCTGCCCGAAACGATGGGGTACTGACTACGGTAGTATTCTCACCGCACGAAGCACTATATATTAACAGACTATTATTAGCTTAATAGACTACGTCCAACTCGACGATATAGTGCCAAATATGACTATTCAAATATTAATATACACGA
This sequence comes from Notolepis coatsorum, assembly GCF_963971535.1. Classification (NCBI taxonomy): domain Eukaryota; kingdom Metazoa; phylum Chordata; class Actinopteri; order Aulopiformes; family Paralepididae; genus Notolepis; species Notolepis coatsorum. The sequence continues at coordinate 223,281,080 of NC_140166.1, forward strand.
TGTCTCAATACCGATGGTAGGCCGAACTTGGCCTTACTCCCACACGTGGCATCGCGGGGAGGCTTTACGTCTGTGACTCTATTGGAGGGTAAGAAACTGGACTGAAAAGAAAGTCCTACTTTAGTAGCGCAGTATATATACGCACTATGAACAAATAGTCCCATTAGTGGTGCGGTAGCCAAATTCCTACGCGGAACTAGGACTTGTTCGTACATGTCGAGCGGTACGTTTGAACTGGGTCTGAGGGGTATGGCAGCCTGGCACCAAGGTCTCGACCAATAGTAGAATGGAGACTATTATGGGATGTTCAGTAGGCTAGAATGGATATTCAATGCATATTGTACAAGGAATATACAAGGGATATCAGGGAATATTAGAGAATATACAAATACAATTAAATATATATATATAAATAAATATATATATTCGGTTTAATCTGGCCCTTCACAACAGCCACCCCCTGAATAGGTCCCAGACCTAATCAGTTAAACGGAGACAGATTAATCGCGTTGTCTATTTACACATAAGGGTTTGCTGTAGGGGTCAGTCAACTTCACAAAGTCATAGGGTTGTAGGGTCATGGTCATCATCGATTGTGTCTGGGAGTCGAGGCAGTTCTATGAGCCTTGCCACGGGACGGGTGTAAGTGCGACCCTGGACGAGCACTTCAGCTGCTCGGACCTTGCCGTCGGCACCGGTGATCACTTTGCTTACGCGGCCGGCCGGCCACATAGCTCTGGGCAGTGATTGATCAATAATCATGACGACTGTTCCTCCTGTCAAATTGTCTCTCTCCTTTACCCACTTCTGGCGGGTCTGTAGAGACGGTAGGTAGTGCAGTAGGAAACTGTTCCAAAACTTGTCGGCTAATACTTGGCTGTACCTCCACATTCGTCGGCCGTTCGCTTCTTCAGGCCGGTACATTGTCTGGGGTAATGTGGGATCTAGCCGCCCCATCAGGAGTGTGTTGGGGGTAACTGGGTCGATATCCGCCACATCACTGGAGACATATCCGAGGGGCTTCGAGTTAAGTACTCCCTCAATCTCCGTGAGGACTGTCATTAGGACTTCTTCCGCCACAGTCTGGGCCCCAAGTACTGCGTACAGGGCTGTCTTTATGGAGCGCACTTCTCGTTCCCAAGTGCCACCGAAGTGGGGTGCGTTTGGGGGGTTGAATTGGAAATCAACCTGTGCTGGAGCGAGGTGGGTCTTAAGTTCTGGGCCCATAGCTTGGAAGCTCTCTCTCAGCTCTCTTTCGCCGCCTTTAAAGTTTGTCCCATGATCGGACAATAGGGTAGACGGTCTTCCTTTCCGTGATATGAATCTACGGAAGGCCATAAGGAATGAGTCTGTGCTCATGGTCGGGAGAAGCTCGATGTGTATCGCTCTGGTGGTCATGCATTTGAATACAATACCCCACCGCTTCTCGGTTCCTCTTCCTTTCTTTATGTGCAGCGGGCCAAAGCAGTCCATACCCGTTGAGTGGAATGGCTTGTCACCGATTCAGAGGCGACATGGAGGAAGGTCAGCCATCCTTGGTATGCTGGGCTGCGCGCGCCACTTGCGGCAGTCTAGACATGTTCGTTGGAAGCGTCGTACCGCCTCTCCAGTAACGACGTCTGATTTCCGCGAAGACTCTTTCTGCTCCTGCGTGATGTACATCCTCATCGTATTTCTTTATAATCAGCTCTGTGACCTTGTGTCGGCTGTTCAATACGATCGGGTATTTAATGTCATCCGGTAGATTGGGGGCTCTGCGTAGGCGACCACCCACTCTGATGAGGGTGTGAGCGTCGCTCTCGGGGGCCAGGTGAATTAATCTGCTGTCGGATGGGACGGGCTTTCCTCCCTGTAGACAGGCCAATTCATCGGGGAACGAGTCTCTCTGGGCTCGCTGCAGTAGAAGCAATTCTGCTTCCTCGTAGTTAGCTGCTGACATATCAGCGGGGGACTTGCACTCCGGGTGGTACCGCAGGAATGTTCTTTGTTGTGCACTCTCTATGGACGTGCAATCGTTTATGTTAGGGTCGGTGGAGGCTACGGTGCTCAATCCACAGAACACAGACTTCTTAATTTCCACCCCCTCTGGACTTGCTTCCCTCGGGATAGGCATGGGCCACTGTCCTTCCGGGAGTCTTAGGAATGCGGGGCCGTCACTGTAGACATTGCGACGGGTGAGGTCATCCAGGGGCATCCCCCGGGTGATGACGTCAGCTGGGTTCTGTTTTGTATCAACGTAGCGCCACTCTGTTTCTCCGGTTAACTCTTCGGTTAAGTCTTGAATCTCGGTGACTCTGACTCCCACGAAGACTTTGTACTTGCATGAGTCCGATTTGATCCAGGCGAGTACCGTCGTGGAATCTGACCACAGGATTGTTCTAGACACCGGTATGGTGAGCTCACGTTGGATGAGCGTGGCTAGGTGCGCTCCGGCTAGGGCTGCGCAGAGCTCTAGACGTGGGATAGATTGTTGCTTGCGTGGGGCTATTCTCGAGCGGGCGAGGACAAATGCTGTGTAGATCTCTCCCCCCTGGTCTTGGGCCCGCAAGTAGGCTACTGATCCGTATGCGACCTCTGAGGCGTCACTGAAGACGTGTAAGTCCATTTTACATGTCTCTGGCCTCACCGTGGGTGGGAAGTAGCTTCGGCGCATATTAACGCCTGGGAGTGAGTGGAGCTCCATCTCCCACTCTCTCCAGGTGGATGCAAGGTGTGCGGGAATGGGGTCGTCCCAGCCCTGGTCCTTGTCCCACAATGCTCGTACAATCATTTTTGCCCTGGTGGTGTACGGTAGAATACATCCTAGCGGGTCATATTGTCGGGCGAGTGTTGTGTACACACTCCGTCTGGTGGTCGGCGCCGCCGCCGGCCTTCCCTGCTCCGTAGTCAGGGGCTTGTGTCTGTAGTGAAGCGAATCTGTTTTGAATCGCCACACCAATCCCAGGGTCATCTCCTGGGCTTCTCCCGGGATTGTAGCCATCCAGGTCTCGCTGCTGGCTGCCTTGTCCTCGGAGGAGAGGCTGCGCAGTACTTGCGGATCGCTGCTGGCCCACTGCCTGAGATCAAAGCCGCCTTTGATCAATGAGGCGCGGAGTTTAATCAGGAGAGCCTCGGCTTCTTCCTGGGTTGAAAGGCTTTGTAGACAGTTGTCTACGTAGAAGCTGTTCTTTACGCTGTGTCGGACCTCTTCGTCCGCTGCTGGGTCCTCTGCTACATGTTTCTGTAGTGCAAATGTCGCACAGCAGGGGCTGCACGTCGTTCCGAAGGGGAGGACTTCCCATTGGTAGATGGCTGGGTGCTCATCTCCTGGCTTCTCTCTCCATAGGAACCGTAACAGGGGCTTGTCCGCCTCTACTAATCTCACCTGCAGGAACATTCCTTTAATGTCCCCGCTGATGGCCACCTTTTCCTGGCGGAAGCGGAGTAGAACGCCGAGTAGGGAGGGGCCGAGTGTGGGACCGGGCAGTAACTCTTTATTCAGATTTTGGGATCCGATCTGGTAGCTGCAGTTAAATACTATGCGGTCTTTACCGTTGTGATGGACCTTGTGGTGGGGCACGTACCACGATTCAGTGGTCTGGTCAGCCTCTTTAATGTCCATCTTTGTGACGTGTCCCGCTGTGATGAGCTTCTCAATCTCAGCGCGGTATACACTCTCTTGGGCGGGGTTCTTGGCTAAGCGCCGCTCCGTGTTCAGCAGGTACCGTTCTATGGCGTCTGTCTTGGCGTGGAAAGTAGGCATTCCTTCTCGCCGCAGGAGTGGCGTGGCGTATCTCAACACGCCGTTGACCGGGACTCTCTTGGTCCCTGTCTCGAGGAGGTGAATGGCGTAAATGTCATCTTTAGAGCGAATGTCTTTCTTTCCATTCTTAAAGGGCATTTGTTCCAAGCTCCATAGCCGCTCTACGTGTTGCAGGAGTGCGGTTTCTCCCTCTGTGACTCGGGAGTGGAGACATCTAGTGGCTGTACTTCGGTTGAGAGATTTGGCGAGCGGGCCTTGGAGAGTCCATCCCAAACGGGTCTCGACTGCTGCAGGACAGCCTCGGGGTCCGGTATGAACCCGGTCTATCGGGACAATGAGGTCTGCATGGTCGGAGCCTATCAACAGGGTCGGCATAGCATTGTCTATGAGCGGGATCGGTAACTTGCGCAGATGTGCATATTTCTCCATCAGCTTGGCGACGGGGTATGTGTACCGCGACAGTCCTATTTCTTGGCTGGTGAAAGCGTCTGCAATCTGGTACCGTCGCTCAGGCTGGCCGCTTGCTGCGATAGAGAATGAGACATTCTCGCCCTTTATCGTCTTCAAATCTCGTCTTATTGTCCGAATTGTCATTTGGGTTTCGCTTCCCCGCAGCCCTAGCTGGGCCGCAGCGGAGGCGAGCAGCAGGGTCTTCTCTGACCCGTCATCGAGGACGGCGTAAGTGTCCAGGACTTTATTCTGGTGGCTTAGTGTCACACGCACTACTTTTAGGAGTACTCGGGCTCCACTGCTGTTGGCGGGATCGATGTACATGACGCTCGCTTTGCGGCTGGATGGTGCAGGTGAAGGGCGCCGTCTGTTACTGTCGTGAAGTATGTCCAGATGGGCTCCATCGCACTTGGTGCACCTTTTCTTTAAGCGGCATTCGGCTGCCATGTGTGAGCGCGCACAGCGAAAACAGCGCTTGTTGGACTTTATCCATTGACCTGCTTCCTCCGCGTTCAGCTTGGGGAAGGAGTCACATTGCGCTAGCCAGTGTTCTTTCTCACAGTAGGGGCACACTATCTTCCACTTCTCCGTTCTGGAGGGGGTACTGTGGCTCCTGCTGCTCGGTACTGACTCCGATTGGTGCATCACAGTCACCGATCTTCTTCCATCATTTAGTCGTCTGGTTCCTTCTCTGGAGCCAGGGGTGCTCCGTCCGAATGTATCTAGCCGTAGGCTGCCGACTTCTCTCGCCAGGAAGTCTGCTAGATCGAGGAGGTTCGGTTCGGGGCCATTCGGGTCTCTGTGGTCCCTCTGCCGCCTAAAGCGCTCCTGACGAGCGGGCGGCAGCTTCTCCAGGATCCTTTCCACATTTGAGTTGGCGTAAAGTTCATACTTCCCCTTCTCTCTTTGCGCTCCCAACATCCCTACCAGGGACTGCACTCTGATGGACAGGTCGTCCAGTGCTCGATTGTCTATTGCTGGGGGTAAGCGGTCGATGTGTCGGATCTCCTGGATCACGTAATCCCATATGCGCCCATACCTCTGGTCCAATGCTACCAGCGCTGCTGTGTATGGGGTGGTGGAAGTCGCGTAGGCGAGCGCTATATTATGTGCGCGGGGCACCTTTAAGTGCTGCAGTAGGATGGCGTATTTGTGGCGTTCATCCAATACATCCACCAACATGGTCTCCAGACACATGCGGAGTTCTGTATACTGGGCCCGGTTCTCTTGGGTGAAGTCGGGTACCATAGGCGTGCCAATGTATGACGCTGACTGTGGATACATCGGCGAGCGTTGGGGGAGAGGCCTCCTAGGCGAGTCTCCTCCCGCTCCTTGGTATGGGCTGGTACCGGCAGTGTACCATGGCCCGCTTGTCCAGGTGCTGTTCCTCGGTGCGGGTCGTGCGTTGTGCTCACCCGTGTATAGAGTCGGGGGTCTGTAGCGCAGCTCCGCGGGAGTATAGCCTGGGCTGTACCGGACCTCCTGGTCCGGTAGAGTACTGTGCTGTCTTCGGGCGCGGTTCTCCTCCTCTTCCTCTTCGTCTTCAGTTAGGTCATCCAGTGCTTGTAGTCTCTGGTTTAGCCTCTCCACAGGATATGCTGCTCCTTCCCGGTTGCTAGGTCTCGCTTGGACCGGTGGGGGGAGGTGGTCTGTGGGGGGTATAGACCTCGTCTGTTGGTCAAGTTCAGGGTTGTTTACTCGGCTAGGGGATGCCGCCCTGGAGGTGTGTCTAGACGAGTTCCTGGAGCCTCTGGCGGAGGGAGAGGGTGTTGTCCGTCTGATCAGCTGTTCTATTAGTTGCGCTTGCTGTCTGTCGCGCTCTGCGTCCCGTAGAGCACCAGCAGCTGCTCGCTGGCTGTCTGCTCGGTCTCGGGCCACATTCTCTTCCATCTGAATGAGTCTTATTTCCAGGCGTATGTGCTCTTCTTCGCTCCGTTGCTGTAGCTGCAATCGATCGCGTTCACCCTGGAGTCTATCGCGTTCAGTAGAGGCTTTCAGGCTGACGAGGAATGCCTGCTGTAGGGTCCTCTCTGCCTCGCTGGGAGAAGGCGGTTGTATAGGGGAGCCTTCCCTCGGGGTACTCCTTGCGGAGCCTTGGAGCTCTATCTCCACGGTGCTCTCCCCGTCTTCTTCCGTGCCGAGTTCTCTCTCGGTAGCGTTGTATTCCTCCCGGGACTCATCGGGGACTACTTCTTCAGTACTGGCGGGGTGTGAAGTCATGTCTGGTTCCCACTGGTCCCCACCGTGAACTTGGTCAGTTACATTAGAGCCCGTAGGGGCCTCTATGGTCGGGGTAGTCTGGGCGTTGGGGTTAGACATACTTTTACTTTCTAGTTTTACCACGTTTACTGTTAGTAGAAGACTAGGTTGTTGACTGACAGCGTAAGCCTCTAAGTACTGAGGGAGCCGTCGTTCGCGCTGCGGGCGTTGGTTAGGAGGATCGTTTCGTGGAGTGTTCATCATAGGCCATTTCAATATTAATAACACTATATTAATATTACACTAATTACCCTCCGGCTCGAAGGACCAATTGTAACTGAGGGGTACAATTCCCTGACTGTATTACTAGATATGATACTTACTACCACTACCTTTGTACTTAATATTCGGCCACCCAGTACACGGCATAAATATATTATCATGAACACTCTCACGTAGATGAAACGGATCCAACACAAATGTACGAATTAGAAACAGGTCTTTATTTCCTACACAGCGATGGTGTGTAGAATAAACACTTAATCACTTAATTACATTTATGAATTGAAATAGTATGCACTTTTATGGCAAGGAGTATTCGTCGGTATATCAATAGATAATGTCCAATCTCTGAAGGCGCAGGTGGTAAATATACGACCTGGAATAGTTAAGGAATAACAGCAATGATACTTTAATGATTATAGGCTGGATACACTAGAGGGGGTTAATCCGGTCGCTTGTAAGCCGACAGGAGTAGGAGGGGGGGGGGGTAGAATCCAGCTGCCTCGTCCGGCCAAGGGTATCCCAGGAGAACCCACTGTAGTGCCGTTCAATGCGCCGGCGATCCTTGGACCACAGATGAAAGCAGGTGGACTCTTTGTGGGCCGGCTCTCTCCGGTCCACGGGGGAGAGATGTGGAGAGACCTCGTCTTGCAGAGCGTCTCCTCACCTTGCGTCCTCTCCAGGGGGGGGGGGTTCCAACACACGGTAGTGTCGGGGGTCTTTATCCATAGAATAATCAAAGTATCCAAAGCATAATCCGTGCCTGGGAAGGCGGGCTGTCGTCGGTAGAATAATCCGGTATACAGGTCCACTCGCTCGTCGGCTCTGGGGCTCCTCGGGTGCAGCTTCACATAGGGTCAACCACCCTGGGTAAGCAGCCAGTTCTCTGCCCGAAACGATGGGGTACTGACTACGGTAGTATTCTCACCGCACGAAGCACTATATATTAACAGACTATTATTAGCTTAATAGACTACGTCCAACTCGACGATATAGTGCCAAATATGACTATTCAAATATTAATATACACGATGTCTCAATACCGATGGTAGGCCGAACTTGGCCTTACTCCCACACGTGGCATCGCGGGGAGGCTTTACGTCTGTGACTCTATTGGAGGGTAAGAAACTGGACTGAAAAGAAAGTCCTACTTTAGTAGCGCAGTATATATACGCACTATGAACAAATAGTCCCATTAGTGGTGCGGTAGCCAAATTCCTACGCGGAACTAGGACTTGTTCGTACATGTCGAGCGGTACGTTTGAACTGGGTCTGAGGGGTATGGCAGCCTGGCACCAAGGTCTCGACCAATAGTAGAATGGAGACTATTATGGGATGTTCAGTAGGCTAGAATGGATATTCAATGCATATTGTACAAGGAATATACAAGGGATATCAGGGAATATTAGAGAATATACAAATACAATTAAATATATATATATAAATAAATATATATATTCGGTTTAATCTGGCCCTTCACAACAAGGCGGTGTTAGGTACTTCCCCAGAGTGTGTGTGTGTGTGTGTGTGTGTGTGTGTGTGTGTGTGTGTGTGTGTGTGTGTGTGTGTGTGTGTGTGCGTGCGTGTCTCTCTCTCTGTGTAAATTGTGTATGTGTGTGTCTGTGTCCCTGTTTCTGTGTGAAGTGTGTGTGTAATGTATGTGTGTGTGTACGTGTGTGTGTCTCTCTCTCTCTCTCTCTATGTGTCTATGTGTCTGTGTAAAGTGTGTGTGTGTGTGTGTGTGTGTGTGTGTGTGTGTGTGTGTGTGCGTGCACGTGTGTCTGTGTGAAGTGTGTATGTGTGTGTGTGTATGTGTGTATGTGTGTGTGTGTGTGTGTGTGTGTGTATGTGTGTGTGTATGTGTGTGTGTGTGTGAAGTGTGTATGTGTGTGTATGTGTGTGTATGTGTGTGTGTGTGAAGTGTGTATGTGTGTGTGTGTGCGTGTGCATGTGTGTTAAATATGAGAGCAGATAGTGTTTTATGATCATGACGCAGAACAAGTGGAGCAGGTTTGTCTTTAATGTTTAATTAAATCAGTTGTTCTGCCATTAATCAGCTTCATTCACGACTTGACTTTAAGATCACAGGTTAAAGGGACATTTCACTTGAACAGATCTTCAGCAGTTTACGGTCGGTCACCTGCTGGTAAACTAGCGAGCACTCCTCCGCCTGTCAACACCACCCTTCCTCCCAGGTGTCAGGCTCCTCATTCACTTCCATTAATTTTGGGGACCAGTAATATAAACAAGTATAAACAAACTATACAGACATATTATTATGTGTAATATATGTTAACACATTGGGGACGGGCCACGTATAAATCCGTGTTTCGAATCCATGCGTTGTGGACAGAGGCACGGATAAATCCGTGGGAAGTTGTTATTGCTTTTATTCCATTTTAATAACCTATTCAAGGTCGCCGAGCGGCACTGCAGATTTACCCTACTCTATGAATTCGACAAGGTGCAATACCGGCCAGATCCTCTTAGGGGCGCTATCGCGATAATGCAGTGTGCCCTGTGGCTGAACGGATCAGTCTTTTGTTTTTCTTTCAATGGAGATTTCAGTTAGCAGGATTCTAGATGTGCAGCATGTAGCTTGGAATACGTTTTGGATCGCAGATTTCACCATGCAATAAGGGGATTTATCATCAGCCAATGGACATATCGATCTACCAGATGGCGAACAATAACGGGGAAATGCTCGGGGACATCCCACCGGACCACGGTAGGATCTTTTTCACGTAAAGTACATCCCGATCGGGCCTTGTTTTGATAGCCAACCAGGCGTTCGGCTATGAGGCTAATGAGGCTAACGCGGTTATTGGTAATCGATAATCAGAAACGACGTCCACCGCCCCCCCCCCCCCCCCCATCTTCATGCATACATGCGTGAGGATCGTGCCGATCATATGCAGTTTGAGTTATTTCTGTAGCATCTGTAAAACGGAAATGCCATTGGATATAACGTTAGCAGCTATTAGCCCTGTATCTCGGCTTCCAGAAAATATACTAGTCCCAAATCCGGTATAATGCTTATATTGACATTAATTAGACTCATCCCAATGGCCCCGAATGTGTTAAAGGCACCGGTTTTATTATGAGCCAATGTTGCCATTTTTACATGATCAGTAAAGAAAGTATTTCAGAGTTAACACTGATTTATATGGTTGGTGTAGATTTATATCTCTACACCAACCACCCAGCCTAGACACCTCTGAGCAACGCCCTGGGGACCGCCTCAGCCCGGGCCCTCACCCCCACCCCGGCCCTCACCCCCACCCTCACCCTCACCCCCACCCTCACCCCCACCTTGGGAAGCACCGACTCACTTCCAGCCAAATGTCACAGCCTGTGCAATTATGGCTCTGAGCTTCAATGGGCTGCCATGCAAACTCTATTTCCCCTTTGGATGAATAGAATTGAATTAAATGTAAATCTAATATAATCTGTGGTATTATACCATTTCTAACAGTATGATATATGACACAACTCTTGCTAGTAACCTTACTATTACTACTATTACTCTGGAGGTAAAGACGTTGACCGATAACCAAAGGGTTGCTGGTTCAATACCCAGCACAAAGTAAAAACAACTAAAAACATTGGTGATAGCTATATTACAGAAATATCCCCGGCTCCATCCTACAAATTAGAGATTTTTAAAGCTCAGCTAAAGACTCACCTGTTTTCATTAGCGTTTTGAGGCTTGGTAAGCCATACATCCCCGGTCGTGTCGTGATTGTTTTTTTATTTTATTTTTTTTTATCTTTTTCCCCCTCCTTTTTTTCCTCCGATTTTCTCCCATCCCAATGTTAGTCGTTATGCCAATTCCCAATCCCCTTCCTGGTCGCTGCGCACTTACCCCCCACAGTCGGTCTGGGAGAGTGGAGGCTATCACGTGCTTCCTCCGACACACGTCCAGCCAATCACCGCTTCTTTTCACCTGGCAGCGCGGACTCTCACTGAGAGGGCGTAGCGTGTGGAAGGATCACACTATCCCACTCAGGTCCCATCCGCGCTGAGCAGGCGCCCCGACCGAACTGTAGGAGTCGCTGTTTACAACGACCCGGACCCACCCCGCCAGCTTCTCCCACCCTCTAATACTGCCAATTGTATTAGTGTGAACGGCCAGCCAAGCTGGTGACAACCCCGGAGCTGTGAGCTGGATTCGAACAGGCGAATCCAGCCGCTCCGGGGTTGGTGACGAACGCAATCTCCGTTACGCCACCTGACCGCCCTTGTGTCGTGATTGTTTTAATGTATTGTAGCTTTTGATTTTGTGTGTATACTGTATTTCTAGTATTTCTGTTTTTATATTGTAAAGCACTTTGGTGCAACTTCGGTTGGTTTTAAACTGTGCTATATAAATAAAAGTTGACCCTTGACCTTATAGATGTGTTTCTGCTCCTTGTACCTGGCGACGTGACGTGCCGGTGAATCCAGTGCTTCTCACCTTGGCTTCCAACGTGGCGTTTCTGGCCAACATCAGCCTCAGGTGCTCTGCTGCGAAGTTAGACTCGTGTTCCCTCATGTCCTGGTTCAGCCCCTGAGACCAAGCATCAGCTATTATCATCAGTGAGGAATATTACTATTCAAAGCATCAGCTATTATCATCAGTGAGGAATATTACTATTCAAAGCATCAGCTATTATCATCAGTGAGGAATATTACTATTCTAAACATCAGCTATTATCACCAGTGAGGAATATTACTATTCAAAGCATCAGCTATTATCATCAGTGAGGAATATTACTATTCAAAGCATCAGCTATTATCATCAGTGAGGAATATTACTATTCAAAGCAGCAGCTATTATCATCAGTGAGGAATATTACTATTCAAAGCATCAGCTATTATCATCAGTGAGGAATATTACTATTCTAAACATCAGCTATTATCATCAGTGAGGAATATTACTATTCAAAGCATCAGCTATTATCATCAGTGAGGAATATTACTATTCAAAGCATCAGCTATTATCATCAGTGAGGAATATTACTATTCAAAGCATCAGCTATTATCATCAGTGAGGAATATTACTATTCAAAGCATCAGCTATTATCATCATCACATCAGTGAGGAATATTACTATTGTGACGACCCCCACTTCACCTGTCAACACATCTTGCGCCAAAGACGAGTTTACTCGTTATTGCCCGCCAATCGTTGTGCGCCAACAACGAGTAAACTCGCTTTTATGATCGTTATTTCCTTTATTCGCTATTGGCATTCATAATTCATCCAGGAAGGCTCCGGGAGCCAGCTGGACCCTGTCTGATATGGCAACGCCTCAATACCGCCGCCTGGTGGATTTCTGGCAAGTTGCACTCCACTCTAAACCGGAAGTGGCGCTCTGTGCATCGGGGAAAAAGCTCCGGCAGAGATATCTTGTAACGTGGATCAAGATACACACTCGAGTGCATGGGATCGCTTTCGAGACGCAAGAATCAATATGCTTTCGGCGTTTATTGCGTCATACAAATGGAAAATGGATCTAGCAGATCGACATCAAATAATTGGAAATTAAAATTAAAAATTTCATTGCAATCTATCCGATCGACGTATGGTGTCGTACTAAAGAAAGCCGTTAGTGACAATCAAGGAATCATAAACGACCCCGCCCCCCCCTTTCCTTCACGCATGATTGAGCATAATGTATAGCGAATTTTTTAATATAGCGTGTATAGGAATGAAACGCCAATCGATTATGTGTAATACGTGTCGGGGCCTATAACGCGTGTTCTAGGAATTACTGCTATACAGTCTAAAAACATACTTATATTCTCGACGGTACTAACACGACAATGTATGAATGGAAAAATATAACGTTCCCACATCCGGAACGATAGATACCCGATGTTGAATGGGCCATAGTAATATGGATATAGCTATAATATTTAAAAAGTTATAGCCCTGCAAAGAAGGTGAGCCACTCCATAGGGTTACAGCACTGGCAGAGAGTGGTATAAGATGGGCAAACTGCATGGCGCAGAATGTGTTAATGGTTGAGTCTGCTGTCTCTCAGGGAACATGGTGGAGTGGGAGGCTCGTTAGCCCAATTTGACTCACCTGGGCAGTGAGAGCTGCCTGCATGCAGATATGTGTCCCTGGTTAACTCACTCATTGTGCTTTTCCATCTACCAGGAACAGGTTGCGTGAATATTTTCCCTAACAGAGTTGCACTTCTGCGTTCTGATTGGCCACTGACGTTTCTGGTCATGTGACATCTGCGCCAATCGTGTGACGCCTGTTTCTGCGCCTATTTCCGGGTCTAACAGCCTGCAAACTACCTAACACCTAGTTCTATCACTGGTTAAGCTTAGGCGACTCTTTCGAAGTTGGTTAAGGTTAGAGTTTGGAATCAGGGCTGGTGTTCTATCGCCCTGCTCTAAGACAAACTCTAACCTTAACCAACTTCGAAAGAGTGCCTAAGCTTAAACAGTGATAGAAACAGGCGTCACACGATTGGCACAGATGTCACATGACCAGAAACGTCAGTGGCCAATCAGATCTCGCAAACCGAACGCGGAAGTGCAACTCCGTTAGGGAAAATATTCACGCGAACAGGTTGGCAACTACCCCTTCAATCTTTGATATTTGAATATTAACACTTACACCACACCGCATCAC
>NC_140166.1:223296885-223464385 GCF_963971535.1 Notolepis coatsorum
TTATTTGTTTTACCATCTGGAAATTACGCTACTAAAATGGAGAGTAACACTTATATTATATATTATTATTACGGTATGTATATATAAAAATATCTCTGTTTTATCCTTGTTTTATTTTAATTTGACTTCATTTTTCTTTTGCGTAGCTTTGTCTGCCACATCTGTACTTTTGTTTAATTATTTAAATGTCTATTTTTTTTTTTTTTTTTTTTTTTTCATGTACGTTTGTCGTCGCCCTCACTGGGTGGGATGGGTGGGATTAGGGGATAGGAATGAGGAAGGAAATGGAAGTTGTATAATTTTGATAACTGAAATGTATAAATATGTACTAATTCTTCCAATAAAAAAAAAGATAAATCTAATTAATATAATTAGTTGATTATATTGTTATATTGCTACACTGCCTATTTTTATTCTATTTTAATTTCTTACTTCTCCACTGTACTATAATTGTATGACCTGTATCATGTCGTCTACTACCTGTACCTCCCCTCCCCCCTCCCTCCCCCCCTCCCCCCCCCCCATGCTGCTATGATGCATGAATTTCCCCCAAGGGGATCAATAAAGGAACATGTTATCTTAAGGATGATGGGATTGGTCGAGCACAGAGAGGACATTTCATCAGCGAAATTTTGTGTGTGTTCCTATGCATGTGTGTGTGTGTGTGTGTGTGTGTGTGTGTGTGTGTGTGTGTGTGTGTGTGTGTGTGTGTTCGCTGCATGCCAATGTAGCAATGTGTGCAACAAATAAAGACTTCTTTTTCAAGTCCAGTTTCATTCATTCATTAATTTCATTCATGAGAAATATTTCCAATTCCTCTTAAAAGAACACGGCAACATTTTGGGGAAATTAGCTTACCGTCTTCTCCAGAGAGAGACAAGAAGATAGAGACCAGTTTCCTCTCTGTGTGTTCAGTAGAAAGCTATCTGGCTGCACGTTAGCCTAGCTTAGCACAATGAATGGAAGCGGACATGGCCGGTTAGCCTAGGCATTGTCCAACTAACACCTCTCCCGAAGGCTAACCGGCCATGTCCGCTTCCCTTCATTGTGCTAAGCTAGGCTAACATGCAGGCAGATAGACAGTGGTTGGGGCAGGTGACAGGGTTAGGGATGTGATCTTACCTCGCTCCTCAGCAGGGTGGAGAAGGAGCAGTGGTTGGGGCAGGTGACGGGGTTAGGGATGTGATCTTACCTCGCTCCTCAGCAGGGTGGAGAAGGAGCAGTGGTTGGGGCAGGTGACGGGGTTAGGGATGTGATCTTACCTCGCTCCTCAGCAGGGTGGAGAAGGAGCAGTGGTTGGGGCAGGTGACGGGGTTAGGGATGTGATCTTACCTCGCTCCTCAGCAGGGTGGAGAAGGAGCAGTGGTTGGGGCAGGTGACGGGGTTAGGGATGTGATCTTACCTCGCTCCTCAGCAGGGTGGAGAAGGAGCAGTGGTTGGGGCAGGTGACGGGGTTAGGGATGTGATCTTACCTCGCTCCTCAGCAGGGTGGAGAAGGAGCAGTGGTTGGGGCAGGTGACGGGGAACGCCGGACACACGGTCTCCTTGTGTTTCTGAAACATCAAACACAGAGAGGGGAAATATAAACAACATTCTAGCAGAAAAGCTACAGCATGTCGACAAACCAGCCCGATCTCGCTTAAAATACCGTAATTCCTCTAATAGTAACCCCGGCTTGTATTTGTTTCAACTGTAGCGGATACCAGGCTTGTATTAGGAGGAGGCATGTATAAGAGAGAGGCCTATATTTCTAATTTTCAAACAGATCATAATGAATAAATCAACATTTTGTGTCAGTTTGAACCCAGTAAAATGTACTGGGTTCATTTATTGAAATCAAGCAAGTACTGTATGAAATACGGTAGTAAACAGTGCAATTACAGGTGGTCAAAAAAAGTTAAATAAAGTAAAATAGTGCAATCACAATACTGGTATAATAATAATAATAATAATAATAATAATAATAATAATAATAATAATAATAATAATAATAATAATAATAATAATAATAATAATAATAATAATAATAATAATAATAATAATAATAGATCGCCCGCGATTACTTTAAAATTTTCAGCAAAAAGATTATTCCAATAATAATAATAATAATAATAATAATAATAATAACTTCGTTTTATACAATTCTGAGGTAGGCTTACTCTCTTGGTAAACATTAACACCATACCATTATATGGTATTTACTGCACAGCCAGGCCAGCATATAACAACAATAACTCTAATATACATGAAACCCGGCTTGTATTAGGAGGCCGGCTTATAATTGCTTAGCTCAACAGCGCACCCGGTCATTAATAGAGACCCGGTTTTTAATTGAATACCGGTTACTATTAGAGGAATTACGGTATGTAAATAAAGTACTTATCGACCACAGGAAAAATTCAGTAAATCTTCCCTTTATTTATTTGCTTAGATTTGTTTGTACACTTGATCTCAAGAAGGTGCTGAATGAGCTCAGTGGTCAATATTAGCATGGTGTCATTCACCGTCAAAACTTATATTCTCCTTTGGTTCATTACAATTTACTCAAGCCTAGTAACAGACACAATATTTCTGACACTGGGAATACGTTCCCTGAGGTCCATAGATGTCCCTAGATACCAAGAACATGCAAATGGACCTTGTAGAAGTGGGGCAATCTGCCATTTACTTGGGTATGTACTTTTAGGCACATTTTCAGAAAATATGGCTAGGGCTTAAGAGGTTAAACTAACCATAACCTTAACCACACTGTTACCTTAAACTAACCATAACCCTAACCTTCTATCTAAACCATAACCATTAAAGTTAATGGTATTGCTGTGTTTGTATCAGGGCGGGTGGGTGGGTTTAGTCTAGTGGTGAGAGCACTCGTCCAAGACCACAATCACTGTTAGTTTGACTCCCGGTCGCTCCGTTTGTTTTGGACTTATACCGCGATATGCAATGTAAATAGTATATTACTTATGGCTATAACATAACGTACATAATGTACCATTATTTCTGTGGTCTATAAGTACTTTATTTGTGTCTTCAGGTGAGACAGTGTGGGACAAACACAACCACAGTAACTGTAACTGTGGTCTTCAGGGGATCCCTCTACTGAATCATCTTCCTCGTTTCCATCTTTAACTAAACAAAAGCAAAACTAGATTAGATTAGATTCAAATCGGCATCGCACGGCACAAGTACAGCACGGCGAAAAGAAGTTGGCATCTAGAGTGCAAGGTAACAGTCGAGTGCAAAAACAATATACAATGTATGAAGTGATTAAACTGGAATAATATATAAGTGAATAAATACAGCCTTTGTTTGGTGTGTGAGCTACTGTAGGTGACATTGGGAATGAGGTTCATTCTTTGTTTGTCTCGTCTACGAGGACGTAAGGGAAGTACTTTTTAGTAAAATGTCCTCCATTTATCTTGATTTTCTTGAGCAGGATGAATATGAACAACTCGAGTCGTGCTTCAGGAAGGGAACCTTTTTCTGTAGCAGATTTAATTTGTCAAGCCTCATGGGAGAGAAGGCAGAATACTTTGTTGAAGGCCGAGCTGTAATCTGTATTCACGTAATTCGTATTTAAATAATCAAGTCAAGTCAATAGTTTTAATTGTCACGGCATACAGGTATACAATGAAATGCGGCTGGTCTTGCCCGCGACGATGTGCAATACAGTGGTACAACATATAATAAAATCCAATAAAAATACAGTGGTACAACATATTAATAGAATCCAATAAAAACAACAGTGCAATAAACAGGTACATGGTGTGCCATCTCGGTATCTGTACATAGTATTTACAGAGCATATAGGACACGCTATAATGAATTGTAGTGTAATAATGGAACACGACAACAGTAGTTTTGGTGTCTTATAAAACCCATGAGGGTTTGGGCATTTTGTGTGCATGACACAAAAATAAAAATAAGATAATCAATCAATCACTACTGAGTAATAATGCTAATCTCATGTACTGTATGTACAGTGTTACAGTATTAAAGTAAGGGAGGTTAAGGTAAGGGATATGTACAGATATAGATATAGTAGGTATGTAAACACAAATATATGCTGGTATATCCAGACAAGTGTGGATAAATATATATACTGTAAATAAAAATAAATATATACGATATATACAGTATTAGGGGTGTAACAATGCATCGCAATTAGGGATGGGTACCTTTCACATTTGAACCGATACGGTACCGGTACCTGTGAATCGATACCGGTACCCAACGGTACCTTTTTTCGGTACTTTAGTCTCAAGAAATTTTATTTACCTACCTCAGTCGTGAAAAAAAAATCCAAACTTCAAATAACTACAATTTCGACAGTTTTCGGCTTGTCATTGCTCCGACTGCTTTGTTGTTGAATCAAGTCAAATCCTAGGTAGGCATATATTGTGCGTGTGAACGTTGACATGAAAAGAAAAAAGGCAAAAGAAAAAGTATAAAAAAAAGTATAAATAAAAAGAATCTCTGTATCTCACTTGAATCGATACTCAGTAGTACCGACGTGTTTCGGTTCGGTAACTCAAAAGTACCGAATTCGGTACCCATCCCTAATCGCAATGCATCGATCCTAAGGTCGAAATGCATCGAATCGTGGTCAAATGAATATTGAATCGTTGTCTGAAGAATCGTAATCGAATCCAAGTGGGTTCAAATATTTACACCCCTATTATTGACCTATAGTCCATTCATGCTGAGTGAATCAGTTCCCCCAGCCACATTTGTGTATTCAACATTTTTGGGGGAATTAACTGATCGAATATTAATTTAATCGAATCGAATCGCATCGTGGTCAAATTAAGAGATTTCATGATGCATTGAATCGTTGCCTGAAGAATCGTAATCGAATCGAATCGTTGTGGGGTCAAATATTTACACCCCTATACAGTATTAATGATGTACATCGCTATCATACAGAGTTATAAGGGTAGACTGTGGGAAGGCAGCCGACCTAAAATTAGTCTAGCAATATGAAACTCTCTCACAGATCAACAACCCATGACGGCTAGATTCAAAGTGGGTGTTGGAACATATTTGGGAGTGGGGTCAAATAGAGGTGGATAGGTAGACGTTTTCACACTCTCTCTCTCACACACACACACACACACACACACACACACACACACACACACACACACACACACACACACACACACACACACACACACACACACACACACACACACACACACACACACACACACACACACACACACACACACACACACACACACACACACACACACACACACACACACACACACACACACACACACACACACACACACACACACACACACACACACACACACACACACACACAATCTGTGAAGCCTTGACGTGGAATAATTTGACCAAATTATTCATGGAGACGGACAAACCGAGTCTTTGATGGAGGATAGAGTTTACTGACAGAATGACGTGCTGCAACACGGAGGAGGTGCAAGATGGAAGATATCGCTTGTTTTCATTATGATCATAACAGGAGAAAGTACGTGAAGTACGTACAGTACTAGGTAAACACCTTTTCATTGTGTTTAGAATTTAAGACTGAATCTGTTCTGTATGGGTTCTGGGCCCGTGTGGAGGGGAGAGAGATATGGGTCAAAGCAGCTGCTAGGGTGACGAGATAGGTGCCAAGTAGCCAGGGACGGAGTCAAAACAACGCAGGAGAGAGAAAGATAGTGGTGCGGGTCGCCTAGGCGGAGCTGGTCAAGGTCGGCATTCCTCAGCGTAGACACAGAGAGAGAGAGAGAGAGAGAGAGAGAGAGAGAGAGAATTCTCTGCATGCAGAATTTTGCAAATCCATCCTCCGCACCCAACGGAAAACACCAAATAATGCATGCAGAGCAGAACTAGGAAGATACCCACTAATCATCAAAATTAAAAAAAAGAGCATTCAAATTCCACAATCACCTAAAAGAAAGCGACCCAGACACACTCCACAACAAAGCCCTCACCCACAGAGAGACCATAGAGAGATTCCCACTCAGCCAGATGGTTCTGGGACTCTGCTCACAAACAGAGCCACCAGACAGAAACCACACTGGACTAAATTAAATTATAAGAAAACAAAAAGAAAACTATCTGACACATGGAAAGAATCAACCCAAAACCAGAGCAAATTGGAATGCTATTTGGCCCTAAACAGAGAGTACACAGTGGCAGACTACCTGAACACTGTGACTGATCCAAAACTAAGGAGATCCTTGACTAGGAACAGACTCTCCCAGGTAGGGATGCCCCCCGGACCCCGGTTTTAAACGGGAACCGGTACTATATTAGAAAATACCGGAGTATTTATAAGCTCTGACGTCCTCGGTACTGCTATCGATACTCTAGAGAAATTATTATTATTATTATTATTATTTAAAAGTTGCGAACGATCCTCTCTCTGTCTCTGCACGAGAAGCGAGCCGCAGCCAGCGAGTCAATTATTACACACACTCCTCGCGAGTCGCTCGCTAGTGCTACACATAGACATACGGGTACTACATACGGGTACTCCTTAATGAAAGTGCTAGCGCTGCACACAGACAGCAGCTCTGCATGCACTGAGTCGTGATCATGGCGGATAGAGCGAAGCGTTCTAAAGTATGGATATACTTTACAAGGGTCAATGCCGACAATGCACGTTGCCACAAGTGCAACAAAACATTTGCCAGTAAGGGTGGCAATACGAGCAAATCAATTTATCAAAACATCTGTTGGCAAAACATGATATTAGTGTGCAGAAATGCGCGTATTCGACTGCCTTGGCGCAGTGTTCCATCTGCATCCACTGCAGCCGTAAGCCAAGATACGGAGTTGCCTAGGCTAATAACAAATTATTACAAATAGGCTAATAAACAAAACAATTGTTTAGCTACAAATACTACAATCTAAACTTTTTATAGATCGTCAAGCTGAGGCGTCAGCCACCATGTCCCAGCCCAGTGAGCCCAGGGCCACCACACATCCTCCCTCTACCTCCCTCCACCACCCAAAGTCCTTTCTCCCTAGCAGCTAGAGGAAGGATGACAGAGGATAGGGTGAACGAGTGTCACAGTTCTGTTAGCCTTTTGCATTTGTTGTTTATTATAAAAAGTCTATAATTCAGAGTCAGACACATTTAAAACATTGTTGCTGCTGTTGCTGAAGAAATTATATTAATTTATTATATTTATTTATAAAGTTATATAAAAGAACATTGCTGCTGCTGTTGCTGAAGAAATTATATTTATTTATAATACTTATTTATAAAGTTGTATTTATAAATAATAAAGCAATGTTGATTCTGTTCTTAATTAATTGTCTTTTTTTCTTGCAAAAAAATAACCAAAAAGAACCGATAAGAGTATCGATAAAGTACCGAACCGTTAAGCAGTATCGATAAGAGTAGTAGTATCGATAAAATCCTAACGATACCCATCCCTACTCCCAGGAGAAGACAGACTGTGCACCCACTGCACACAAGAAGCGGTGGAAACCGAGCTCCACTTCTTAACAACCTGCCCACTATACCAAGACATCAGAGACATATACTTCCCACAAATTGCAAACACCCAAAGAGACTTTGAAAACATGGACAATAACTCAAAACTCCCACACCTACTGGGAGAAATACAAGAATGTGCAAACACAGCAGCAAGATTTGTGAGCTGCTGTGACAAGAAAAGGACATCCAACGGAATACAACCACCATAAAGACTGTACAAGAAATTCCTTCTGTAATGTACTGATTTCTTTTGTTTTCTCTGTTTGATTGTTTTGTTTGGCAATGTAAACGTATGTTTCCCATGTCAATAAAGCCCATTTGAGAGAGAGAGAGAGAGAGAGAGAGAGAGAGAGAGAGAGAGAGAGAGAGAGAGAGAGAGAGAGAGGGAGAGAGAGAGAGGGAGAGGGAGAGGGAGGGAGAGAGGGAGACAGAGAGGGAGAGAGAGAGAGAGAGAGAGAGAGAGAGAGAGAGAGAGAGAGAGAGAGAGAGAGAGAGAGACAGACAGACGGAGACAGAGAGGGAGAGGAAGAGGGAGAGAGAGAGGGAGAGAGAGAGACAGAGAGAGGGCGACAGAGAGAGAGAGAGACAGACAGAGAGGGAGAGGGAGAGAGAAAGAGGGAGAGAGAGAGACAGAGGGAGACAGAGAGAGAGAGAGAGAGAGAGAGAGACTCCTAAGCTATGTGCTTTTCCGAGGAGATCATTGGAACCTGCACAGCGCGATCTCTCAACAGCGAGGAGTAACGCGTGGGAGGCTCACGCTGCCCCCGTTGCTTCCTGATTCTGCTGTACAGGCGCACCAACCGACCTGTAGGAGTCGCTGTCCACAACGTCCGATCCCCACCCACCGGCTTTCCCACCCCCTAATACTGCCAATTGTATTAGTATGAACGACCAGCCAAGCCGGAAGCAACGCCGAGAGCTGGGCTTGAACCCAGCATCTCCTGCTTTAGTGGCGAGCGCCTTGCCCACTGTGCCACTTAGCCGCCCCTCTAAAGACTTTCAATTTGTTTCATTCTGTACAAGACCTTTCTTTATGCAAATAAACCAGCCTTCCGATATGAAATGACGACTCCACTTACGTTATTTTCTGGATGCAACGGGGAATAGAGACGGTGTTTTAGCCAGTGGGGGTGAGAATTCCACCAAATGATTGCCGCCATGAACTACTAACAACGCACGACGCAGAGATAGCCAGGAGAGGCGAGGAAGGCGGAGGATAGCGATCAACAACAGGCTAATCCGACTGTAATCTAACACAGGTTAGAATGTACCCTGGTCTAGATCTCTGCAGAATGACGAGCTAACAAAGTATTTATACATGATAGTGGATCAAATAAGTGGAGCATTGATGTACATAATATGAGTTATAGATATGATGTACAGGCTATAAGGGAATGGCGTAGATGGAAGGCTATGTGTGTGTACAAGTTTAAGTCTATGCATTTGTGTGTAATAGAAAGGGGGGGGGCATAGTGTGTGATGGGCCAGGGGTGTAAAAAGTACCCAGAAATTATACTTAAGTTAATGTATGGGTACCGTCTCAAAATCCTACTCAAGTAAAAGTCAGAGTATCTGGCTAAAAACACACTTGAGTAAAAGTCAAAACGTTTCTACTTTGGAATGTACTTAAGTACTAGAAAGTAAAAGTACAAACTTTTTTTTAATTTTTTATTGCAAGGGATAGACCAGGGGTCTCAAACTCATTCCATCGTGGGCCAAGTTTTCATAATAACTACACATTGCACCAGGTGAGTTAGTGAGCCAATTAGTGAAATCATCAGCTGGTGTTTAGGCAAGGCTGGAATGAAACCAAGCATACATCATGCATGCATCATAATTTCTAGTCTTGCACAAGGACTAATCAGCATGGGTATGGGCGGGTTAATTTTCCATTGACGGGGATTTGATTGGCTGTTTTTAAATACTTAAAAGTGTGTGTGTGTGTGTGTGTGTGTGTGTGTGTGTGTGTGTGTGTGTGTGTGTGTGTATAATAAAAAGAGAGACGGAGAGAGAGGGAGAGATAGTGTTCGTGTGCATGCTTCTTAGAAAGAGAGAAGTGTGTTAAAGTAAATGTCCATGTCAAGGCTGCTTCCGAGATTTTACTACGGAGCTTTAAGAAGATTTAAAGAGTAACTAGACACATGGTGATTTTGCTGCCCTCTACTGTGTATCGGCAAGAATACAGGAGCTACGGTAGGGCTGTACCGAATGTCATTTTTTTAACATTCAAAGCTTCTATTGAAGTATTCGAACGAAGCTTCGAATGTTTGTCGTCATATTTTATGACGTACTCCCCCAAAAAAAAAATATATATATATATATATTTTTTTATAAATATCCTCAAACTAAATCCTCAATTTGAATAAAGTGATTCATCTGATCAAATTAGTATTTTTTTATGAAATCAACTTTCTATAACTCATCAGTTTCATCAACATAAATAATCCAATAAGGGCACGGTTGGTACGAAAGTGATGGTGACGTCTTGATGGAGCGCCGAGCGGATGCAGACACTAGGCTACATCATTTATGATAAATGTTTTATCAACATTTTTATGATGAGTCATATACTATAATAGTATAATACTATAATATTAGTGTAGCATAATCTTTATCTGCAACTGGGAAGAAAAACCCCATTGGTTTAAAAATAATAATAATAATAATAATAATAATAATTTTAATAAAAAAAATGTAATTCAAATGTTGATTTAGAATTCGAATGTCAACATTATGAACGAAGCTTCGAACTATTCGGTACAGCCCTAATACTGCGATACTGTAAGCGAGGCGATATATATCGCGATATAGTGTCTCTAGCGCAGCTGCAGCTCTGTGAGGGCCATCTTGTGCATCATGCAGTATTCACAGGTGGTCTCTCTCACCTGCAGCTCTGTGAGGGCCATCTTGTGCATCATGCAGTATTCACAGGTGGTCTCTCTCACCTGCAGCTCTGTGAGGGCCATCTTGTGCATCATGCAGTATTCACAGGTGGTCTCCCTCACCTGCAGCTCTGTGAGGGCCATCTTGTGCATCATGCAGTATTCACAGGTGGTCTCTCTCACCTGCAGCTCTGTGAGGGCCATCTTGTGCATCATGCAGTATTCACAGGTGGTCTCTCTCACCTGCAGCTCTGTGAGGGCCATCTTGTGCATGCAGTATTCACAGGTGGTCTCTCTCACCTGCAGCTCTGTGAGGGCCATCTTGTGCATGCAGTATTCACAGGTGGTCTCTCTCACCTGCAGCTCTGTGAGGGCCATCTTGTGCATGCAGTATTCACAGGTGGTCTCTCTGTGTTTACACTTCCAGCTCAGGTGGTCCGGGATGTCCTTCCTCATCATCCTCTCCTTGCACTTGCCCAGCGGACACGGGACCTCGAAGTACGGACACACGTTCAGGTGGTCCTGCAGAGCGGGACGGACAGAGGGATGGACAGAGAGACAGAGAGACAATGTATAAAGGGAGGGGTAAATGTAGCGGCAAGATCATTGGGAAGGACCAGGAGCCACTCAGCAGTATCCACAAGAAACGGACAGTTAAAAAGGCCTCTCAAATAGTTGAGGACAACACACACCCTTCACACCCATTACTAACTAATGCCCTCGGGCCGTCGATACAGAGCTTCAACACTGAATAAAAGGGGCTTAGGTAGCTTCGTGCCAACCTCCATCAGACTGCTGAGCACCTAGGTCTGGTGGAGGCAAAATGTTGGCGTGTTCCTTTATATAGTATTTATGATATACCATTGCAATCGCTGAAGGCCCTTTTAATTCTCAATGATTCCTGACAGAATATTAAATAAATAAATTGATGATACCACTCCTGTCATTAAGCACAGTTGTGGCTAATATTACTTAGAAACATATAGACAGATTTCTAAACAGTTTTTACACATACCGTGTTCGAGCCAATCAGCAATACCTGCTGAATCACATGACTTAGTCCCCCCCCCCCCCCCTACCTGCGTTGAGCTTGCAGCGCTATAAAAGTACACCAGGGTTCTATGGAGAAACCATGGCACTCCCCTGACTAAAAGTACAATGGAGCTCTATGGAGAAACCATGGCACTCTCTCCTGACTAAAAGTATAATGGAGCTCTATGGAGAAACCATGACACTCTCTCCTGACTAAAAGTACAATGGAGCTCTATGGAGAAACCATGGCACTCTCTCCTGACTAAAAGTATAATGGAGCTCTATGGAGAAACCATGACACTCTCCTGACTAAAAGTATAATGGAGCTCTATGGAGAAACCATGGCACTCTCTCCTGACTAAAAGTATAATGGAGCTCTATGGAGAAACCATGGCACTCTCTCCTGACTAAAAGTATAATGGAGCTATATGGAGAAACCATGGCACTCCCCGACTAAAAGTACAATGGAGCTCTATGGAGAAACCATGGTACTCCCCTGACTAAACGTGTAATGGAGCTCTATGGAGAAACCATGGCACTCCCCTGACTAAAAGTATAATGGAGCTCTATGGAGAAACCATGGCACTACCCTGACTAAAAGTATAATGGAGCTCTATGGAGAAACCATGGCACTCCCCTGACTAAAAGTATAATGGAGCTCTATGGAGAAACTATGGAGAAACACTATGTGAGCAGGTAAGTACCTTTAACAAGAGGACTGTTGGAACACTATGTGAGCGGTAAGTACCTTTAACAAGAGGACTGTTGGAACACTATGTGAGCGGTAAGTACCTTTAACAAGAGGACTGTTGGAACACTATGTGAGCGGTAAGTACCTTTAAGGTACGAGGTGGACTGAGGGGGAGTGTTTGAGGTGGAGCCCCCTGGTGGAGACATCTATGTGCAGCTTAGGACTTGTAGGAAAGCTGGAGAATTTGTGAATGAGTGAATAGCAGGACTTATTGATTGTTTTGTTTTGTCTATAGGTAATAGGCTGATCTGTGTGTGAATACATATAATATGTATATATATGTATTTTTCTTTCTTTTTTTCTAGAAGATTTCTTGTTTTTATTTTACATAGACAAAGAATACTATATTCTTTATTTATTAATTTCTATTGTCTTTAGGGTGGGCTCTTGATTTTAATATGATTTTATAAATTGTATGTTTTGTTTACCTGAGTGTTGCGTGTTGAGTGTTGAGTGTTGCATGTTGCATGTTGCATGTTGCGTGTTGCGTGTTGCATGTTGCGTGTTCTCACCATGATCTGGTGGAGGCTCATCTGCTCCAGGCAACCATTGGCCTCGCTGCGGCAGTAAACCTTCAGTGCCATGATCTCCCTGTGGCAGCACACGTCACGGAAGATCTACACGCGTGTGACAACACAGGGATTAAAATATATACACGCATGTGACAACACAGGGATTAATATATCTACACGCATGTGACAACACAGGGATTAATATATCTACACGCATGTGACAACACAGGGATTAAAATATATACACGCATGTGACAACACAGGGATTAAAATATATACACGCATGTGACAACACAGGGATTAATATATCTACACGCATGTGACAACACAGGGATTAAAATATCTACACGCATGTGACAACACAGGGATTAAAATATCTACACACATGTGACAACACAGGGATTAAAATATCTACACACATGTGACAACACAGGGATTAATAGATCTACACGCATGTGACAACACAGGGATTAATAGATCTACACGCATGTGACAACACAGGGATTAAAAGATCTACACGCATGTGACAACACAGGGATTCAAATATCTACACGCATGTGACAACACAGGGATTCAAATATCTACACGCATGTGACAACACAGGGATTAATAGATCTACATGTGACAACACAGGGATTAATAGATCTACATGTGACAACACTGGGATTAATCGATCTACACGCATGTGACAACACAGGGATTAATAGATCTACACTGGTTACACACACTCTCACTCACACACACACGTATTATCACCTTGTCTTTGAACAGAGGCTCCATGTCTGCAGGGCATACCGGGCTAGATTTACTATAGAGAGAGAAGAGGAGAGGAGAGGAGAGAAGAGGAGAGGAGAGGAGAGGAGAGGAGAGGAGAGGAGAGGAGAGGAGAGGAGAGGAGAGGAGAGGAGAGGAGAGGAGAGGAGAGTGTTTTTATTGCTAACAATTTTTCACACAGGATTTTAGCCTGTACCTTCTGGCAGGGGGACTGCCAATGGAAATGAGCATGTTGGCTAAAATTGGGTGCATTTACATCTGTAAAATGTTTTATTAATGTACGCTGTACCCCCTTAATCAAATAAAGTAAACCTAACCTAAACCTAACAATTGTGTGCATTGAGGTGTAGTGTGACAGTAAAGGGTTAACCTTATGTAGTGTGGCAGTGAAAGGGTTTTAACTAGGGATGTCCGATATTATCGGCCTACCGATATTATCGGCCGATATTGGCATTAAAATGTGATATCGGAAAATATCTGTATCGGTTTTCAAAGTTTTTTTTTTACATTTCTATAACCTTTATTTACCCAGGCAAGCAAGTAAGAACAAATTCAGATTTTATTTATTGTCAAAAGTATGCATAATGTTGTGTTAATTCCACAACAAGAGATATGTAATGTTAATTACCTGAAATTATTAAAAAAATTGGGGGGAAACCCTGCATATATATCGGTATCGGTTGATATCGGTATCGGAAATTAAGAGTTGGACAATATCGGTATCGGTAAAAAAGCCAACATGGAGCGTCCCTAGTTCCAACACGCCCACCGTGGGAGCGCCTCGTCGTACCTCAGCAGGTCACCGATGCAGGTCTCACAGAAGCGGTGGCCGCACTCCGTCTGCCGCGGCTGGCAGAGCACCAGGCCGCACGCCTCGCAGCAGTACTTGGCCTCGGGGGTCAACAGGAAGTGGTCCCTGAAGCCTCCGTGGAGCGGCAGGAAGCCCGGGTCCACTGGGTGGGAGACAAAAGCCCACTCTGAGGCATGTTAACCTCTTAAAAGCTGCAGCCTTATTTTCAGAAACAAATCTGCCTAATAATGTGCATGTTATTGGTATTTTTAATTTTTTTCTTCTTTTTCATTTCAATCCTTATTTAAAATCGTAAGCCTCTGAGGTTTCCCCTGAGGTTCTACAGAAACGACGATTGTACAAAATGTAAACGGTACATAATACAAACTCACTCGTAATTCACAGAAATTTAAACACCAGAGTAAAAATTAAAAAAAAAATTCAAATAATTTTAAAAGATCAGCTCAAACAGTTACAGGTAGTCACACAATGGGGGTGGCCGGGTAGCGCAGCGGACTAAGCGTCTGTCTACCACCGCAGAGACACTGGTATCAAATCCGGCTGTCAGCGGTGCCTCCGGCTTGGGCCGGTCGTCATACTGACACAATTGTCAGCGGGAGGGAAGCCGGTGGGGTGGGTCCTGGTCGTTGTAAACAGCGACTCCTACAGGTCGGTCAGGGCGCCTGCACAGCGAGGAAGGGATCTGGGTGAGGTAGTGTGCCCCTCCCACACGTTACACTCACCCAATGAGAGTCCTCGCTGCCAGGTGAAAAGAGGCTGCTGGCTGTCTCCTATGTATCGGAGGAAGCATGTGATAGACTTCAGGGCTCCCTAGACCGGCAAGTAGGGGGCACATGCACGCAACAACCAGGAAGGGGAGGGGGGAATTGGCATAACAACTAGAAATTGGGATGGGAGGAAAATACAAGAAAAATAGGAGGAGAAAAAGTAAAAAATAAATAAAAAAAGGGTAGTCACACAATGGTCTGAAATTATACGTTTAAACATTCCAAGGGAAGGGAGAACCTCCAATTTCAGAGAGAGTATCTAGGGGACATCTATGGACCTCAGGGAATGTAATTTTTCATTTAATCTTTGACGGTGAAAAACACCATGCTAACATTGAGCTCGGAGGGATTTCGTTCACCGAGCTCGTTCAGCACCTTCTTGAGATCAAGCTAGATGTAATATTTAAATTGTAGACACATTCTGTCTGACGAGTCACCCTTCTGTTTGAATTACCTTGGGGACCGGGCGGGTCGCTGGGTGGCCAGGGGTTGCTCGGGCGATGGGGGGGTGGGGGGAGGGGAGGGACCAAGGACAGGGGCGTGGCCAGGGAGGGCGCCACGTGCTGGAGGGGGATCTGCACCTCCCTCCCATCACCACTCTGTCCTGCTGACATGACCTGGAGGAGAGGAGAGGAGAGAAGTAGAGGGGAGGGGAGGGGAGGGGAGAGGAGAGGAGAGGAGAGGAGAGGAGAGGAGAGGAGAGGAGAGGAGAGGAGGGGAGAGGAGAGGAGAGGAGAGGAGAGGAGAGGAGAGGAGAGGAGGGGAGAGGAGAGGAGAGGAGAGGAGAGGAGAGGAGGAGAGGAGAGGGGAGGGGAGGGGAGGAGAGGAGAGGGGAGGAGAGGAGAGGAGAGGAGAGGAGAGGAGAGGAGAGGAGAGGGGAGGAGGGAAGAGGAGAGGAGGGAAGAGGAGAGAAGAGGAGAGAAGAGAAGAGGGGAGGGGAGAGGAGAGGAGAGGAGAGGAGAGGAGAGGAGAGGAGAGGAGAGGAGAGGAGAGGAGAGGAGAGGAGAGGAGAGGAGAGGAGAGGAGAGGAGAGGAGAGGGGAGGGGAGGGGAGGGGAGAGGAGAGGAGAGGAGAGGAGAGAGGAGAAAAGAGGAGGAGAAAAGAGGAGAGGAGAGGAGAGGAGAAAAGAGGAGAGGAGAGGAGAGAGGAGAGAGGAGAGAGGAGAGAGAGGAGAGGAGAGGAGAGGAGAGGAGAGGAGAGGAGAGGAGAGGAGAGGAGAGGAAAGGAGAGGAGAGGAGAGGAGAGGAGAAAAGAGGAGAGGAGAGGAGAGAGGAGAGAGGAGAGAGGAGAGGAGAGGAGAGGAGAGGAGAGGAGAGGAGAGGAGAGGAGATGAGAGGAGAGGAGAGGAGAGGAAAGGAGAGGAGAGGAGAGGAGAGGAGAGGAGAGGAGAGGAGAGGAGAGGAGAGAAGAGAGGAGAGATGGTTACAAGACAGACCAGTTAGGGTTACTTGTGGTACTGAGCTGACAGACCACTAGGGGTGTAAAGGTACACGTATCCGTACGGAACCGTTTCAGTGTGTACCGTACCGTACCGAACGGCTGTGTAGTGTACCGAACTAATACAACGGTATGTTAACCAGTAACCACTAACGACCGACCACCGGGGGCTGTTTTTTCCGCAATCTAATATAATTATTATTATTATGTAATGTTTTTACAAGTCGATTATTAATTTCAATATAGAATATTCGTTGACAGCCCTACAAGTACAATTAGTTACTGCACACTACATCACCCCTGAGTGGAACATAGAAAGCCAAACTTTCCCCCACTGTACCGAAAACGTGTACCGTACCGTGACTTCACTGTACCGTAACTTACCGTACCGTGACTTCACTGTACCGTTACACCCCTAGACCAGGGTAGTGATTTTTTCCTCACAACATATTCAAGATTCAAGGGGTTTATTTGTCACATTATGCGGGTGGTCATGTCCGCATCGATTGTGCAATAATACTAATAATAAAATAGACAATAATAATAACAGGTAATAAGAAGACATAAGATGTGCATGATAAAAATAGACATGCTAAATTCCTGTCACATGTAACCCGTCATCATGAGTCACAGCAGCTTGTGTCACACGTAGAACAGTCTCTCATAGAACAATGATTTAGAAACATTGTGCTGATATCTAAGATCATCCCCAGACTAATAGTCTAAGTCTATACTGTCCAGAGATCTGCTTTGTGCACACTGTGGAGTAAACGTCTCTCTCAGCCTGTACGGACAGAACTATTCCCTTAACCCTTTCACTACCACACTACAGAAGGTTAACCCTTTCACAACCACACTACAGACAGGTCAACCCTTTCACTACCACACTACAGACAGGTCAGCCCTTTTACTACCACACTACCAAAGGGTTGACCCTTTCACTGCGACAATACAGAAGGTTAACCCTTTCACTGCCACACGACAAAGGATCTACCCTTTCACAACCACACTACAGAAGGTTAACCCTTTCACTACCATACTTAAACGTCTGTAGTGTGGTAGTGAAAGGGTTAACCTGCTGTAATGCGGTTGTGAAATGGTTGATCCGTTGTCGTGTGGCAGTGAAAGGGTTAACCTTCTGTATTGTCGCAGTGAAAGGGTTAACCCTTTGGTAGTGTGGTTGTGAAAGGGTTACCTTCTGTAGTGTGGTTGTGAAAGGGTTAACCTTCTGTAGTGTGGTTGTGAAAGGGTTGATCCTTTGTCGTGTGGCAGTGAAAGGGTTAACCTTCTGTATTGTCGCAGTGAAAGGGTTAACCCTTTGGTAGTGTGGTTGTGAAAGGGTTAACCTTCTGTAGTGTGGTTGTGAAAGGGTTAACCTTATGTAGTGTGGTTGTGAAAGGGTTAACCTTCTGTAGTGTGGTTGTGAAAGGGTAGATCCTTTGTCGTGTGGCAGTGAAAGGGTTAACCTTCTGTATTGTCGCAGTGAAAGGGTCAACCCTTTGGTATTGTGGTTGTGAAAGGGTTAACCTTCTGTAGTGTGGTTGTGAAAGGGTTAACCTTCTGTAGTGTGGTTGTGAAAGGGTTGATCCTTTGTCGTGTGGCAGTGAAAGGGTTAACCTTCTGTATTGTCAAAGTGAAAGGGTCAACCCTTTGGTAGTGTGGTTGTAAAAGGGTTAACCTTCTTTTTTTTTATCTACTTTTTCTCCCCATTTCTATTTTTTTTCTCCCATCCCAATTTCGTATCGTCCAATTCTCCCCTCCCCTGTCTCGAACGTTGTTAGGCCATGCCTCCCACCAGCCGGCTGCAATGTGGACGAAGCCTTGCATCACGCGTCCCCTCCGGTACTCGAGGAGGCAGCCGTCGCATCTTCCCACCTGAACAGCGCAATCTCTCAGCGGCGAGGGTCTGCGTGGGAGGGACACGCCGCCCCCGTCGCTTCCTGATTCTGCTGCGCAGGCGCACCAACCGACCTGTAGGAGTCACAGTCCACAATGTCCGATCCCCACCCACCAGCTTCCCACCCGCTAATACTGCCAATTGTATTAGTATGAACGACCAGCCAAGCTGGTAGCAACGCCGAGAGCTGGGCTCGAACCCAGCATCTCCTGCGTTGGTGGCGAGCGCCTTGCCCACTGCGCCACCTAGCCGCCAAGGGGTTAACCTTCTGTAGTGTGGTTGTAAAAGGGTTAATGACTTTTTTTTTTTTTTTTTTTGATCTTTTTCCCCCTCCATTTTCCTCCGATTTTTCTCCCATCCCAATGTTAGTCGTATGCCAATTCCCAATCCCTTCCTGGTCGCTGCGCACTTACCCCCCACAGTCAGATCATCTGGGAGAGTGGAGGCTATCACGTGCTTCCTCCGACACACGTCCAGCCAATCACCGCTTCTTTTCACCTGGCAGCGCGGATTCTCATCGAGAGGGCGTAGCATGTGGAAGGATCACACTATCCCCCTCAAGTCCTATCCGCGCTTAGCAGGCGCCCCGACCGAACTGTAGGAGTCGCTGTTTACAACGACCCGGACCCACCCCGCCAGCTTCTCCCACCCTCTAATACAGCCAATTGTATTAGTGCAGACGGCCAGCCAAGCTGGTGACAACCCCGGAGCTGTGAGCTGGATTCGAACAGGCGAATCCAGCTCACAGCTCCGGGGTTGGTGACGAACGCAATCTCCGCTCGGCCACCTAACCGCCAGGGTTAATGACTTCTGACAGAGTTCCTGTCCTCAGCTGGAGAACTGGTTCTCATATCTTTAGCATTTAAAGATTTTAAATTGTCACCACACACACACACACACACACACACACACACACACACACACACACACTAGTAATTAAATATGCATAGACACACACTCACTGTGTAAATGTCATATCAGAATCTTGGTAAAACAACATTTTCAACCAAATAAATTTACATTCCCTAATAGATAGTATGTACGCAAAAAATGTGTCTGATAAGGAGATAGGGATATATGTAAATGCAAATGTATGTGTCTGATATGGATATATTATTAGAAGATTGAATAATTGGTTGATATGAACATAGATAATGTATGAAAAAGCTAAATTGTATATTATGCTGTATTGTATTATGAATTGATTAGGAGTCTGTATTGTTGTATTGTATTATGAATTTGATTAGGAGTATGTATTGTTGTATTGTATTATGAATTTGATAAGGAGTATTTATTGTTGTTTTAATTTGTCTGTATGCCATGTGAATGTGTGTGAGTCACGTGTATAAAGTCTGTAACTGTATTTTACGTGTTATGCACTGCTGTGGCTAATGGGGATCCAAATAAACTTAAACTTAAACTCACTGACTCACTCATAGTTTAAAACCTACAGTATCCGTGCACACGCAAACACATACATCAAAGTAACAAGATACACACACATTTAAACATTTTAACACACACACACGCTATTGGGCGGGGCTTGCATTACTAAGTGTTGGAAAGCACCAAATTAACTAAACACACACACACTTATACCCTTAAGACACAGTGATGGAAATACACACACACACACACACACACACACACACACACACACACACACACACACACACACACACACACACACACACACACACACACACACACACACACACACACACACACACACACACACACACACACACACACACACACACACACACACACACACACACACACACACACACACACACACACACGGTGGAGTCATGGTCTATGTTTAGAGCCGCTCTCTAACTCAACTCTACTGTTGCAACACGACACCTCACAGAACACCACTATCGGGGTCCGGTTACAAGCTGCTCCGACAGAGTGGACGTGAGGGTGTGTGTGCGTGTGTGCGGGTCCAGGTCTGTACATGCATAAGCACATGGGTCTTTATGTGTGTGCGTGTGGGTCTGTGTTAGGGCTGCACGATTAATCGATTTTAAAATCGAAATCGCGATTTTTGGAATGATGCAATTATCAAATCGCAACACACAAAAAAACGCAATTTTTTTATTTCTTTTTTGTTTAACCAGGAAGTCCTATTGAGATACAAGATCGGTTTGGGAGAGGGAGGTAAGGGGTTTTAGATTGTGTGTTGTGAAGTTTAGACTTCAGAGAGGGAGAGTAAAGTACAGAAAAAAAGGTACCGGTATCGATTCCCAGGTAAAAAGAAACATTGTCAGGCTCGGTGTTCTGAAAAGACCCACCGCGTAGGCCGGATGCAAGCCGCATTTTACAATAAACCTCTGTGGGGCTGTTAATTATTTTTTAAATTATATAATCGCAATCGCAATATCTGTCAGAAAAATCGCAATTCGATTATTTCCCAAAATCGTGCAGCCCTAGTCTGTGTGTGTGTGTGTGTGTGTGGGTCTGTACATGCATAAGCACATGGGTCTTTATGTCTGTGTGTGTGTGTGTGTGTGTGTGTGTGGGGGGGGGGGCATGAGTGTGTAATGGGTTTGTGCTGTTGAATGAGATGTGTTGGGGTGTGTGTGTGTGTGTGTTGTCATATTCTGGTATTTCCATCACTGTGTGTGTGCGTGTGCGTGTGTGTGTGTGTGTGTGTGTGTGTGTGTGTGTGTGTGTCTTGGAAGGACACATTCTAGCACGGGGCATTCTTTTGCCACAGCAGTGGTTGGCTGCTCAGAGCTCTGTCTGGCCTGGGAAACCCCTTCATAACAACCAGAGCTAACTGATGCTAATTATAGACCCACGCTAGGAGAGGAGAGGAGAGGAGAGGAGAGGAGAGAGGAGAGGAGAGGAGAGGAGAGGAAGGGAGGAAAGGAGATGAGGAGAGTAGAGAGGAGAGGAGAGGTGAAGAGAAGAGATGAAAGAAGGGGAGAGGAGAGGATATTCGATGAGATGAAAGGAGGGGAGAGGAGAGGATAGGAGGAGAAGAGAGGAGAAGAGAAGAGAGAAGGGGAGGAGAGGAGAGGAAGAAGGCAGAAGAGAGGAGATGAGGAGAGGAGGGGGAGGGGGAGGGGAGAGGAGGAGAGGAGGAAATGAGAAGAGGATAAGAGAAGAGATGAGATGAGGAGGGGAGGAGAGAGAGGAGATGAGAGGAGAGGAGGAAATGAGAGGAGAGGAGGGGGGAGGACTCGGAGGAAAGGAGAAGAGGGGAGAAGAGAAGATATGAGGAGAGGAGAGGAGGAAAGGAGGGGAAAGGGGGAGAGAGGAGAGGAGAGGAGAAGAGATGAGGAGGGGAGGAGAGAGATGAGAGTAGAGGAGAAGAGGTGAGATGAGGAGATGAGGAGTAAATGAGAAGAGATGAGATGAGGAGAGGAGGGGAGAGGAGAGGAAAGGAGGGGAGATGAGGAGAGGAGAGGAGTGGAGAAGAGAGGAGAGAAGGAGAGAAGAGAGGAGAGGAGGGGATAGGAGAGAGGAGTAGAAGAGAGGAGAGGAGAAGATAGGAGAGGGGAGGAGAGAGGAGAGGAGAGGGGAGGAGAGAGGAGAGGAGAGGAGGAAAGGAGAAGAGGAGAAGAAAAGAGATGAGGAGGAGAGAGAGGAGAGGAGAGGAGGAAGAGAGAAGAGAGGAGGAGAGAGGAGTGGAGAGGAGTAGAAGAGAGGAGAGGGGAGGAGAGATGAGAGGAGAGGAGATAAGTGGAGAGGAGAGCAGAGAAGTGGAGAGGAGAGGAGAGGAGAAGAGAGGATGTTAGTATTAGTATATATGTTTATTTTCATATTAAGCCCATGTTAATGTATCCCAACGTATATAAACCATGTTTTATCACAGTTCCTCTCAGAGGGTTTTATTCACAGCCTGATCTGGACGACTTGCTGAGTGGACAGTAACTTCGTAGTTCATACTGATATCAACTCCTGGTCTCACTTTCACATCTGCCTGCCTGTGAAAGGTTCAGTTACAATCAGTTCAATCAGGGCCTCACTTTAGACATGGGCCCATATCTACCATGGGTTGAAGGCCAAGGGCCCATAATCTACCATGGGTTGAGTTTCGGGCTTTCGCAGTTGCAGTGCCGAAACTCTGGAACAAGCTCGCACTAAGCATAAAATATATGCAAGCACTCTACGCACTTTTAAGGCCATGCTCAAAAACCCAACTTTTCGCCATAAAAAAATCCATTCGCTAGTTTTGTGTTGTAGTATGACTGGTGTATTATGTCCGTCCACTCCATTCTCTATCTGCTTGGTTGGCCTGCATGTATTTTTTCTGTTTTTCTAGTGTTCCTGTCTTTCTGTTTTCTTCTTTCCCAGGCTGCGCCCCGGGCCGATGTAACTATTGGTTGAGGGGCGCAATATAAATAAATGTATCATATCATATCATATCATATCCTACATGTGTTTAGGGCCAAAGAACACCCCTGGATGAAAATGATTAAGCAGTAAGGCCTGCTTACTGAACACTGAATTTTGACTGGTTGTTATGCCATAACCCTTTCACTACCACACTACCAAATGGTTAACCCTTTTCACTTCCACCCGACAAGGGGTAACCGTCTGTAGTGTGGTAGTGAAAGGTTAACCTTCTGTAGTGTGGTAGTGAAAGGTTAACCTTCTGTAGTGTGGTAGGGAAAGGGTTAAAAGCAAGTCATTGGGATTGTGTGCTTCTATTCCAA
Organism: Notolepis coatsorum; assembly: GCF_963971535.1. Lineage (NCBI taxonomy): Eukaryota > Metazoa > Chordata > Actinopteri > Aulopiformes > Paralepididae > Notolepis > Notolepis coatsorum. The sequence goes on from NC_140166.1 coordinate 223,319,905, forward strand.
GGACAGAACATTTCTTATTTTCTTGAAAGATATTAATAATAATTCATATCTATTAATCCCTAGAATGGAATGAATATGCAAGGAAGGTGCTATTATGAGATAGGACTATCAGAGATAGTAGACTGCCGTCATCCTTTTATTGCTTGGAAATACAATAAATAAACTCCCTTTGAAACGGTGACCACTGTCATTTATGTTTACTGTAGACCTTTACTGTAGCTCTTTGACTGCTGAGTGGAGTGGACTCAACCTTGATGACTTGGACTCGGACTCGAGATTTAGTGACTCGACTACAACACTGGCACACACACAGGGTTCGAAATTAACGGGGGCTTGGGGCAAAATGCCCTCGAAAATGTACCAAATGCCCTCTAAAATCAGTTAAGGGGGGCAAGAAAAGCCCCCGACAGTTTACTATTTATATATGCTCTACAGTGCGAGCATTTCCCTCGTATTTGCCCCTAATAATGTGTGCGAACCGAAAAAATCATTTACTCGCAGTGTGCGAGTGAAGATTACAAACGCTCCGCTGTTAATAGTTCAGAAACTACAAGTCCCACATTAAACAAGGTGCATAAACGTCCAATCACAATAGAGTTTCCTGTGGTGACGCGGCTGGTTTCATGCGAGTGAAAGGAAATGAGAACACAGTACGCGCTGGAAAAGAAAGTCACGGTACCATAGGCAAGTTATACATTCAGAATCAGACAACGCAAAAAATTCAGCCAGCCATGAAGCCCATTCATTTTTATTTTGAGCAAAAGAGAGACGAGGAGAAAGAGGAATCCGGTGAGGCAGCTAATGTTACTGAGGCGGATAACGTTAGCGAAGTTAGCACACGCACACTGGCTGCGTTTACATGGACAGTTTATTCCCCTTTTCATTCGGAATTAACGTTAAATCCTATTTAAAGTTATCATGTAAACATCTGAAAATACTTAATTCCGAATGAAAATGGCCATTCCGAAATAAAATCCATTCCGATGTAAGTGGCCGGTTTATTCCGTTTATCATTCCGAATGAAAGCTTTTTCTGTCCATGTACCCAGCTTTTCACGCATTTTTCGGAATTAGTTCCCCCCGGTCTTTCTGCGCATGATCGCGCATAGGCTACAGTACACATAGATGATCGCAAACAGGGGCACATATTGTTCCATAGCATACGCCTTCAGTTGATCATGACAAATCCTCTCTTACCTTGACGATTAAAAAGCCTCCATAATTTAGTAAATAAAGCTGTAGCCAGCCAGCTAGTATTGATGCTATACAAAATGCTATCCACATTAGCTACATAGCTAACCAACTAAATACAATGGTATCCTGAGGTAACGTTAAATACAACATTTGCTAGTCGAAATGACTGGACACACACAGGGACAAGTTAAACATCAATCAATTAATTTATTCCAACAGGTAGTTTGAGCTGCATGTGAGCCGCGGTCTTTCTCTCCTCTCCTTTGGAAACTAATGATGATGTTACGTTAGCTAGAAAAAGCACAGAACCGGCCGGCAAAAGTTAAGCTGCTAGCAACAGACACTATAATACTTCCGGTCGGGGGATTTTAAAATAAAAGAGCAACGTCTAAAAGCACCGGAAATACGTTTATTTTGTACATTATCTAACGTTAACACGAACCTAAACTAACTTTAGATTAGTTTAGGTTCGTGTAACGTTAGATATTGTAAAAAATAAACGTATTTACGGTGCTTTTAGACGTCGCTCTTTTATTTTGAAACCCCCCGCCCGGAAGTAAAAATTATGCTTATTTGTCTGCTTGTTATCAATGGGTTGGTTGAGAAGGGAAGTGTCATCTATCTAGGAACCTAGCTACATACGGGGTACAATGTTACATAGGCTGTGCGTCGATGTTGCAGAAGCATAAAGGCAGAGTGTCTGCAACACCTTTGCTTTGTCGATGTTGTGGTGCAGTTGCTTTGAAGTTGCTGTAGCATGTAGAGGCCTTTAACGTTAGCAGAATAGACACACCGAGAGTCTGGTTAATGTTGTTTGGTACGCTAGCACAGTAGCTGAGAATACCGGTCGCAGCTGTTTGTTTACTTCCGGTAAACGTAATGACGTTAACATCCTGTTTACGTTTACCCAATCAGAAGCCTTCCCAGCCCCAAACCTTACGATGACTCGTAAACTCCCGATTAGACAGTGACTTTCATGTAAACACCTTGTCGGAATTAAGATTTGACATGTAAACTCGCATGATTTTTTTTTACATCCGAATGATTTGATTCCGAAGTTATAATTCGGAATTAAAAGTCACCATGTAACCGCAGCCACTGTGGGCCAGCCAGTGACTTTGGTGGTGTGTGCTATTGCACAGATGTGTGTCCCGTTCCCGTTTGCACACGCACACACACACACACACACACGCACATAGTAAGCCATCACTGGGAACGCTCAGAGGAAAGGGGGGCTGAGAATATCTGTGTCTATCTGTGTGTGTGTGTCTCGCTCTCTCTCCCTCTCCCTCTCTACATATCTCTCTCCTAAACCTATTTCATTCAAAAGGAAGACATTGATGGACAGTAGCTATACGTATAAATTATAGCTCAGTTGTAGCTGTAACAGAATAATTGTATTAACTATTAATTAGGGCTGTCAGTTTATCGCGTTAATTAGATTAATTAATTACACAGCAAATTATCGCGTTATAAAAATTAACTCAAAATTAATTACATTTTTTTTTTTTTTTTTTTTTAAATCTCATTCATTCCATAAGAACGTAGAATACATATTTACAGACTTTTTTTAAATGGTCCATTTGCATGTTCTTGGTATCTGATTCTAGGGACATCTATGGATCTCAGGGAATGTATTCCCAGTGTCAGAAATACTGTGTCTGTCTGTTACTAGGCTTGAGTAAATTGTAATGAACCAAATGAGAATATCAATTACATTTTTTTTTTATCTTTGACTGTGAATAACACTATGCTCAAATTGACCAGACCTGAAAAATCTAAGCAAATTTATAGATGGAAGATGATTAAACAGAAGGTTTTGTAGATACAGTACTGAATTCTGCCATCCGGACACAATTTGAAATATTATTATAGAATATAGAATATCAGGCATAAAATGGTTATGCGATTAAAATGTGATTAATTAGATTAATTAATTACAGGATTTAATCGCCTGACAGCACTACTATTAATTAACTATTATTCAATAGCGTTTCAATTATAATTAATTAAATAATTGTATAAAGGATTTTCCATGTTCTGTCATCTAATAATATATTTCCATTGCCTTTCCTATCTGTATCAAAGTCAGAATGTTGGTATCGTGACGACACTACAACATACAAAAGCAGCTTGACAACCGATATCCTTTGAGTCTAGTAGGCATGGGCCAGTGTGTGATTTTGGTGGTATGTGCTATTTGCACAGATGTTTAGCCCTTAGTATGCACACGCACAGTATAATATGCATGTAATAAATAGTTTGTTAATAAACTCTGTGTGTTACTTGAACAATTTTCACTGTGCTCCTAAATTTCTTTGTGTGCTCCTACATTTTTATTTAGATTTTATTTATTAAAATTTTATTTAGGAGCTCCTTGGGAAAAAGGTTAGCGTAGAAGAGCCCTATATATGGAGACATTAACATTACGTTATCAAACATAGGGACGAAGACTGTAAAAAAAAGTGTCGACAATGTTTTATAATCTTTATGTTAATTTTCATCATAAAAATTCGGTGCCCCCGAAATACAAAAAAAAGCCCCCGGAAATCAATTAAGGGAGGGGGGGGCAAAAAAAGCCCTGGAAAAAGAAATGTTAATTTGTAACCCTGCACACGCACACGCACACACACACCACAAACACACACGCAGAAAAACACACACACAAACACGCACAACACAAACACACACGCAGAAAAACACACACACAAACACGCACAACACAAACACGCACAAAGCTCACTACGCTGTTCCTGTCGGGGCCAAAGAGGTTGTTCTGTTCTGGTCTCGGGATTCTGGGGGCTTTTCCACTGACACGCACACACACACACGCACACGCACACGCACACACACGCACACGCACACACACACACACACAGCACTGAACACAGAAGCACATACACCCGGCACACGTTATACTCCAGGGTGTTTGAAGGGTTCTAAACACACGCACACCCACATACACATGTACATACACACTCACGTACACATATACACACACACACACACACAGTCACGTACACACACACACACACACATACTGTGACGAGCCTGGTGGGGTTCAGACTCGTCACGGTTCAAAAACAAACAAATTCAAATGTCCAAACAAGTGCAATATCAATCAATAAGAATATTTATTGATTTACAGGCAGAATAATAGTACGACGGGCAAATAGAATGGTCGTAATACAGTCCGATGGTCAAAACACAAAAACTGCCTTTGAAAGGGATTGTTCAATACTCAAGAGTAGTCGTCCGGTCCAGGGTCAGTACACAAGGGGGTTTCTCAGCCAGTCCAGGGTCCAGTACACAATGAACACCTTCTGGCCTTCACCTCTCCTCTCACTACCTCTCACCTCACAACACTCCGTCAACAACAACAATCTCTCTCGTCTCAATACAATAACTCCAACCTCACCTCCACTCAACTCAACTCTCTCTATCCTAGTGTCTTTGTAGTGTGTGTGTGTCTGGGGGGGTGTGTGTGTGTGAGATGTGGGTGAACTAATGATGCACAGGTGTGTTCTATCAGTACTAATCAGCTACCTAATTGTTTCCACTCCTTCCGTGGCAGTAATATCTCCCGTCATTCACATATCCATGAGAGGGGGGGGTGATATCTGCCACAATACATATATAAACACATACACACCCACATACATACACACATTCAGAGCCGACTGCTATTCATCTCTCCCAAAAACTAGTCAGCAAATATTATGACTTTACCTTATAACAATATAAACTATCATCATCATCATAAGCTAGTGCTAAGTAAAGACAATTTGAGTCCTGTGTCTGATACAGGGCTGTACGCTAAGCTTTTTCACTAGGGGCACAGAATATTTTTTAGGGGCACTTTTTTAAATACAAATTTTACCGTTATAGTGCAAAAAGATATTACCTCATTACTGTGGTCCTTTTATTTAACATTTAAGTGCTTTTGTTTTCAGGTTTGTATCTTTTATAATGAACCGACTGAAGTATTACCACAGCTGCAAACATTTCTTCTTTCATTGATAACAGTGTATTAACAGTGTTCATTAGGGATGGGTATCGTTAGGATTTTATCGATACTACTTAACGGTTCGGTACTTTATCGATACTCGTATCGGTTCTTTTTGATTATTTTGCAAGAAACAAAGACAATTAAGAACAGAATCGACATTGCTTTATTATTTATAACTTTATAAATAAATATAATAAATAAATATAATAAATAAATATTATTTCTTCAGCAACAGCAATGGTCTTTTATATAACGTTATAAATAAATATTTTTGTATTTTATTTTTGTATTATTTTTTAAACAAACAAACAAACATGACAACATAAAATTAGATATACAAGCATTAATTAACAGTGCACATCCAATGAAATCACCATTTAAATAAATGTCTTATACAAGATATACACCGTCCTAATACCTGCTATCTAATACCCTACACACATATGCTCTCGCTCGCGCCCCCCCCCCCCCCCCCCCCCCCCCCCCCTCCTCCTCTTCCTCCCTCCCTCCCTCCTCCTCCTCCTCCTCCTTCGCTGCAGAGTCTGACATCTGAACCGGCAAATGACACTGATTCACACGAACGTCAGTTCAGGAGAACTCAGTGAGTTGGTGGTTTAAGTGTTTGTTTTTCTTCTGTTAAGTTAAGGTACAAATGTGCGGTGGAGGCATTTAGTTTGTGCTTCTGCTGAAACACACAGAGAGAGAGAGAGGGAGAGAGAGAGAGAGAGAGAGAGAGAGAGAGAGAGAGAGAGAGAGAGAGAGAGAGAGAGAGAGAGAGATGGGTATTTCCCCAACAAAATACACACACGCACAGGATTTTACATGAATAAGTATGAGGTCTGAGAGAGACACAGAGAGAGAGAGCGAGAGAGCGAGAGAGAGAGAGAGAGAGAGGGAGAGAGAGAGGGAGAGAGAGAGGGAGAGAGAGAGAGAGAGGGAGAGAAAGAGAGAGAGAATATCTGTCTGTTCTATGACTTGAATTATTCATACAGCATCTGACATTAAAGGGACAGTGAGTTCACTACGAAACTCAATTCACATCAAATCCTCTTAAGCCATGTCCATTAACTCATTCAGCGCTAGGGGTCGTCATTTACCTTCTGGGTAGAATGCCATCGCTTTGTTCAATGGGGAAAAAGCCACACTTGCTAGTGCTAAAACTATATGAAATATTATAGCTATGGATCTAATACACCCGCCGATTGTCAGTGAGTTGCTTCCAGTCAACATGCACAAAACAGATTGTTTTTTCATCCGTACATTTCCGTTTTTTATACCGTGTTGAATAAGAGTATAGTTTGGGTGATTCTGAGTCATCACAGGAAAAGACGCGAAAATAGCCCTAGTGAAATCCAGTTATCACGTCGTCATTTTTCGCCTGATTATCGAATCTTCCTGAAATCAACGCTAGATTATCGTTATTATGTCTCCTCATGCATACATGAAATGGGGCTTGGGCTTGGAGCCCCCCCCACCAACGGTAAACATCACACACACAGTCCACACAGACAGCTTCGATCACGGGAGAAAGAAATATCAGATCAACGCAAGATTGGATATATAGTGTTCTTACTGATGTAATGCAAAAAAGAATTATCCAATGATCTGATCGCCATTCCAAGTACTGGTCGCGGAGGTCCGTCCCACGTTGTCCGGCATTGCATATGAACGAGGGGGGGGGGGGGGGGGGGGGGGGGCTAGTTGATGCATCGCTGTAAGCGCTTGTGCTGCCGGAGTATTTAAACCCCGCCCGCACGGCTCAGCTCGGCCCAGAAAACAAACTGCATCGTTTCAAATGGAGTGCAATAGCGGCCGAAGGCGTTAGAGGGCGGTATTGACCGTCTGCCAGCTCAGACACATTCAGAACAGTATACACAGGCTGCCCCGATGAATTATGAATGGCAATAGCGAATAAAAAGAAATAACGATTAAAACACGACTTTTCCTGTGATTGACGCTCAAGCGATGGCGAGTTTACCCCGACTTTTCTTGTGAATGGCGCCCAATGAGTTAAGGCTGTAAAAACAATCAATATGAATGTATATACTTCTTTTTCTCGTTTATTCTTATTGTGTTTTATCTTTCATTCTATCTTATCTATTCATTTGTATGTTCTTATTTGCCAACCATGGCTATGCTGTTTGACAACTACCTGCTGTAATACAGGGGATCTTATCTCACCTAATCTTAGTTTATCTTATCTCACCTAATCTTATTTTATCTTATTTTACAATAATTTAATCTAGGGCTGGGTAAAAATCTATTAGCGGCACAGTGGTTAACACTGGTGGGGTATCTCCCGGGCCTTTCTGTGTGGAGTTTGCATGTTCTCCCCTCGTGCTCGCAAGGGTTTCCCCTCCAGATAACATAAACCCAATGGAAAAACATGCAGGACAGATCGCTAACGCTGACGAAGACGGACAGGAGCACTTGGATTTGTCCCCACTCCCCGGGCAGCCCTTTTCTTCTATCGATTCTTAAAATCCTGAGATCAATCTATTAATCTATGCCTTTTTTCAGTGGACATGTGAAATTATTCACTAAACGTGTTATGTCTAGCGACCATCACACCCTGCAGACGTCTCTAGTTTACCTCTCAGACGTCTCTAGTTTACCTCTCAGACGTCTCTAGTTTACCTCCCGTCCTGCAGACGTCTCTAGTTTACCTCTCAGACGTCTCTAGTTTACCTCTCAGACGTCTCTAGTTTACCTCTCAGACGTCTCTAGTTTACCTCTCAGACATCTCTAGTTTACCTCCCGTCCTGCAGACGTCTCTAGTTTGTCTCCCGTCCTGCAGACGTCTCTAGTTTACCTCTCAGACGTCTCTAGTTTACCTCTCAGACGTCTCTAGTTTACCTCCCGTCCTGCAGACGTCTCTAGTTTGTCTCCCGTCCTGCAGACGTCTCTAGTTCGCCCTGCGCTGAGCTGAACGACTACGGACTCAGTCGACCAAATGACGTCTAGCGACAACAACAATGGCAGGTGTTCAATTCCTGAAAACTGAGGTTTCTTTGGGGAGGTTGGTGGATATTCAAGATTTAGTTTGTTGTCATTTCTTGTGTACTTCCATTAATAAAAAACAGAAGCCCAAAGCAGTGCAACAAGAAAGGTTCAAATAGAAACAGAAATGAGTCTGTATATAAAATCTAAAATATCCATCTAAGAAGCAGTACGAAAAACCCATAAGTCGACATAAATAAGACACTCAATCAATGATTAAATAAAAACACAAAAGTCTATGTATAAGACATTCAATCAATGATCAAATAAAATCAGTTAGCAGCACAGTTCATTTCAGTGGGTTGGTGAGAAAGTGCATTTTGTGACAGTTTTCCAGTTTAATGTTGGTATTATGTTGGGGGGAGGGGGGGGGATCATAGTGAATATGAATTCAAGAGACTGGCTGAACCCTGACCAGTCTAGTCAAATAGACCCATGAAACTGATCCCAGACAAGCCCAAGTAGGAGCCGAAGTCAACCCCATCATCACTATCATTCTCGTAAACTTCTTTTCACTCAACGACATCCGTGTTAGTTTGACTAAACGTCCATGATTCAAACAGAGCCTTGTGATGGTGAACCTAGAAGAGGATTTAAAGGGAGAGAGATGCATCTGATGTCCCTAAAGTCGTGATGAGGTCAGAATAATCAGTTCCCTCCACTAAAGAACATCTTAGTCTACTAATAGTAATATGACTGTGTTGTTGAGTGTTGACTAATCTTAGACACCTCACGTAATCGAATCTTGGACAGCTGAATCGTAATCGAATCGTGAGGCCGGTGAAGATTCACAGCTCTACTACACGCCATGCGGCACGATAATTGTTTTATCTTGATCATCTTGTTTTCATGATTGCGGGAAGACAAACTCATGGAGTCTTCGGCCACTAGTTGATGAAATTGGCGCTATAGAGCACAGTGGGAGAAGAGGGGTCACTGAAAATTGTGCCTCACAAGTTCTAATCTTCCAGCGCGAGGACGGATCAGTATCTTCTGATCCACTGTGGTCTGAGAACTCCGTGGGTGGAGACACAGAGAGCATGTAGGCGTGACGCCATGGGTTCAAATCCTGGTCACGAGTTACATCCCACTTCCTTTATCATCCAGTCTGTCAATATCAACCGTTAACTATGTAGAATATATATATATATATATATATATTTTTTTTTAACTAACCTTATACCACTGGTTCTCAATGTGGGGCCTGGGGACAACCAGGGGTCTTTGACTGAGTTCCAGGCGGTCCCCAGAAATACAATGGGGACTCAGGATAAAGAAAGATATATGCAGGAGGTGTGCTGTTGACTTTGTGTTTGTTTGTTTTACTGCATTTTTTTATTCATATTTATATATTTTTTTATAATTTAATTTGTGCATGTCTTATTTGTGCATTCTCGTCATCCTGCCCCCCCCCCCCCCCCCCCCCCCCCCCTTTGAGGACCACAATGGAAACAAATTAATTAGGTTTACTTTTATTGTGTTTCAAGCCTCAATGGTTTTAAATTATATGTGATGGCTGTATTTTGTGTACCAGTATTGTATGTGATTTTAGATTGTCCAATCAATTCAATCGATCAATCAATCAGTCTCATTTAACAGTTCACAGTTTAATTGACTAGAAGTTAGCTCAATTAGAGAATATATACATATATATATTGTAGGGCTGTACCGAATGAAATTGTTTTACATTCAAAGCTTCTATTGAAGTTTTCTAATGAAGCTTTGAATGTCTGTTGTCATATTTTATGACGTAATCATAAAACATATATATATATTTTCTTTTTGCAAAATCCTCAATTTGAATAAAGTGATTAATCTGATTAAATGAGTCTTTTTTGATTAAATCAACTTTCTTTAATGAATATAACTCATCAGTTTCATCAACATAAATAATCCAATAAGGGCACGTTGGTACGAAAGTGATGGTGACGTCTTGATGGAGCGCCAAGCGGATGCAGATTTTTTTTCTCATTTTTCTCCCATCCCAATTTCGCCTCGCCAATTCTCCCCTCCCCTGTCTCGAACGTTGCTAGACTATGCCTCCCACTGGTCGGCTGCAGTGAGGACCAAGCCTTGCATCACGTGTCCCCTCCGGTACACGAGGAGGCAGCCTGTCGCATCTTTTCACCGCAGCAGCTCGAACTCTCAGTGGCGAGGAGTAATGCGTGGGAGGCTCACGCTGCCCCCGATACTTCCTGATTCTGCTGCGCAGGCGCACCAACCGACCTGTAGGAGTCGCTGTCCACAACATCCGATCCCCACCCACCAGCTTTCCCGCCCCTAACACTGCCAATTGTGTTAGTATGAACGACCAGCCAAGCTGGTAGCAACGCAGAGAGCTGGGCTCGAACCCAGCATCTCCTGTGTTAGTGGCGAGCGCCTTGCCCACTGCGCCACTTAGCCACCACCAGGCTACATCATTTATGATAAATGTTTTATTAAAATGTTTATGACGAGTCATATACTATAATAGTATAATACTATAATATTAGTGTAGCCTAATCTGCAACTGTGAAGATAAACCCCATTAGTTTAAACAGAATGAATAGACACATAAAAAAAATATATATATATTAAAAAAATAAGATTTCGAATGTTGATTTCGAATATATTGTGATCATAATTTCCACTTCCTCCTGTTAACTCCCCAGCTAGTAGCTACAGTATAGACAGCTGGGCGATAAATCAAGTTTTGATTTCAATAATGATTTAGGCCCCGTTTAGATGGAAACGCTAGCAGGTGAATCCGCAAAAATATTTTTTCGGATGTGCCTTTCGTTTATACGGAAACGGCGTTTTTACGGGGAGAAACCGCAAAAAAGTGAGACTACCTTCCAGGGTGGAATTCCTAGAAACGATAAACCTTTGCGCTCTCATCTAAATTGTCAAACCGTATAAAACTATGACGAAAGGGTTGTCAAGGCTCTCGTCGCGCGTACTGCTTACATCACAGGCATGCGCCAGTAGCCTAGAAGCGTGAACAAAGCATGTCTGATTCTATCCATGGCGATCACCTGAAGGCTACATTGGCAGTACGTTTAAATACACAAGAATCTGTCCCGCGGCGTGACTGGACCCACTGTCTGTGAGTGACTCTGCTTTGGTCCAATCACATTCCCCACCCACAGTATGCGAATCAGAGGCAGAGTAGGGCGGGTCTTCAAAGCACGTCATGTGACATATGCGCCAATCGTGTGACAGCGGGGCTCAGTCGTCTGGAGTCGTTACAGCCTCGTCTGCACGGAGAATTCCATCCCAAAATGAGTAGTCTAAACGCAAAATTAAAAGTGAAACCGTAAGACGACTTTTGCGGTTTCTGTTCAGACTCTCTCCGTCTAAACGTAGCCTTAGTCTTCCCACGATCATGAGAACAAGATAATCGAGATAAAACTATTATTGTGCTGCATGCCGTGTTGCTCTCATTTTCTCTTGTGTTGTAAATGCAGCGCACCCTTCCGTCACAGCGGTGGGAACCAGCCCACGCAGTAATTTCAGCATCGTGTTGAGAGGGGGGAGGAGCCACGGCATCGTGTTGAGAGGGGGGAGGAGCCACGACATCGTGCTGAGAGGGGGGAGGAGCCACGGCATCGTGTTGAGAGGGGGGAGGAGCCACGGCATCGTGTTGAGAGGGGGGAGGAGCCACGGCGCGTTTCTCCAGTTCTTTTGAAAGGTCTTTGGTAACTTGTAGAAGACGACAGAAAGGCAGCCTTTGGTCGAGAAGAAAGGTTGTTGTCATATGATGTAATCATTAGGGCTGTCTTAAATACTTCGAAGCTTCGTTCGATGGGCATGGGATTCGAATATGAAAAAAAAATTGAATATAAAAAAAAAGAAAAAAAAGGTTTTTTTTAGTTTTTTGTGCAAAATCAACGCTGCCTCTCTTTATTACAACAAGCAATGCTGTTTGTTATTTAAGATGAGGTCGGACTCGGCACTGACAGATTTGTGTTCATTGTGCTGCTTTTATAAAGCCTCAAATGACGGTTTACAATATTTCATGAAAGCAAAGTGTTTCGTTTTTCTACGATTTTAAAAGGTTTAAACTTTACAGCACTGGCAAAGTTGAACAAAGTGCTGTACAAGTCCCACAACATAAAAAAAAATTAAAAAAATTAAATGATAAGAAAATTATAATTATAATTATTTATAAAAAAAAAATATTATTATCTTGAAGCTTCGAATTAAAATCGAATCTCGGCCCCAAAGCTTCGAATTCCAAAATTAAATTCGAAGGTCAGCCCTAATATCAATATCAATCGAAAATAATCATGATTATGATTTTTGCCATAATCAAACAGTCCTACCTCAGCCTACTGTGTTTGGTGCGTGTCCTTGACGTGAAAAAGGCTGAGAACCACTCGTTTACATCAAATCAATGGTAGGTCCAGTAACACCTGGACAGGAAGCGTATTTACACACATCTACATAGACAGAGCTAATCTACATCTACATGGACAGAGCTAATCTACATCTACATGGACAGAGCTAATCTACATCTACATGGACAGAGCTAATCTACATACAGAGCTAATCTACATCTACATAGACAGAGCTAATCTACATCTACATGGACAGAGCTAATCTACATCTACATGGACATAGCTAATCTACATACAGAGCTAATCTACATCTACATGGACAGAGCTAATCTACATACAGAGCTAATCTACATCTACATGGACAGAGCTAATCTACATCTACATGGACAGATATACTTTTTTTTTTTTTTTTTTTTACCTAGGGAACTACCTATCTTTGTGAAAGTGGCTTCTCAGCTCTGGTCCAGCTGAAGACCGAGCAGAGGAACAGATTGGACATTGAGCATGACCTCAGAGTTGCTTTGAGACTCTTGTCAGGACCAAACAACATCCCCAGTTATCCCATTAGTTCCCCCAAACTTACTGTCGGTCTGTTATGTTAAGCTAAGAAGTCTTCAGCTGGCTGGACCAGAGCTGAGAAGCCACTTTCACAAAGATAGGTAGTGCAAAAAAAAAAAAAAAAAAAAAATTATAATTATAATTTTTTTTTGCACTACCTATCTTTGTGAAAGTGGCTTCTCAGCTCTTTGCTCTTTGAATGCACACGTGTGTGTGTGTGTGTGTGTGTGTGTGTGTGTGTGTGTGTGTGTGTGTGTGTGTGTGTGTGGACTACTGTACTATTACAGGTATTGAAATGAACAATGCAACTTCCTATACAAAAAAATAAAAATACAAAAATACAAATACAAAAAAATACAAAGATATTTGCATAATAAAATATCGATACTTGGCGTCCTTGTATTAATACAGTATCGCCACGCAAAGTATTGCAATACTATACTGTATGGATATTCTCCCCCAGACGCTTGCGTTCATCGAGTCTCCCTGCCAGTCCTACTGAAAGGACAAGTTGGACAGACACACATGATCTGACAACCATAGAGCAGCCACGCAACGTCACGTGGAGTTGATGAAAGAAAGGGATGTCTGTTTTAATTTCAATCAGAACTTCGCAGCAGGCTGCAGGGGGAGCATCTTGCAGCCTGCATGAGGGTCTCCATCAATGGGCCCCCAGTTGGGGACTTCCGCTACGAGGAGGCCCTTGACATGTTTTTCAGGAAACCTAGGAAAATCAAGTGCAATGTGACCACAACTGTGCAATGTGCCATTGGCTTTGTAAGGGTTGTAAATAGTGATACGACATTTACATTTAGTCATTTAGCCGACGCTTTTATCCAAAGCGACTTACAAGTTCTGTACGACAAGTGTACAAGTGACAAATACGAGTGTTGCATGCCTCCCTGTATTGTAAATAAATAGTTCATATGTGTGTTGTAACTACTGTATGTATAATTGTAAATAAGTTAATTTATTAATATTTATTTACCTAATTTATGTGCGATCGTTTCATTTCAGCTCAGTGTAGAGAGAAATGCACCGATACTAACAACCGCCTTACTGCGCGCGTCTATGACGACACTGTTGACACCACGTATCCGTGACACGCGCACCCCGCGACAACACTAGTAGTTTTGGGGGGCCTACCACCCCCCCTGAAAAAAGTCCTAGGGGAAACACTGCAAACACTGCACACTGACTATTTCATATCAGTATGTTAGGTAAATACATTCCTCCAGTACATATACTGTTTCATGTATGTTAGGTAACTACACTCATCCAGTATACTGTTTCATATCAGTATGTTAAATAAATACACTCCTCCTGTACAGAGACTGTTTCATATCAGTATGTTAAATAAATACACTCCTCCTGTACATAGACCGTTTCATGTCAGTATGTTAGGTGAATACACTCCTCCTGTACAGAGACTGTTTCATATCAGTATGTTAGGTAAATACACTCCTCCTGTACAGAGACTGTTTCATATCAGTATGTTAGGTGAATACACTCCTCCTGTACAGAGACTGTTTCATATCAGTATGTTAAATAAATACACTCCTCCTGTACATAGACCGTTTCATATCAGTATGTTAGGTAAATGCACTCCTCCTGTACATAGACCGTTTCATATCAGTATTGTTGTGAAGGGCCAGATTAAACCGAATATATATATTTATTTATATATATATATTTAATTGTATTTGTATATTCTCTAATATTCCCTGATATCCCTTGTATATTCCTTGTACAATATGCATTGAATATCCATTCTAGCCTACTGAACATCCCATAATAGTCTCCATTCTACTATTGGTCGAGACCTTGGTGCCAGGCTGCCATACCCCTCAGACCCAGTTCAAACGTACCGCTCCACATGTACGAACAAGTCCTAGTTCCGCGTAGGAATCTGGCTACCGCACCACTAATGGGACTATTTGTTCATAGTGCGTATATATACTGCGCTACTAAAGTAGGACTTCCTTTTCAGTCCAGTTTCTTACCCTCCAATAGAGTCACAGACGTAAAGCCTCCCCGCGACGCCACGTGTGGGAGTAAGGCCAAGTTCGCCTACCATCGGTATTGAGACATCGTGTATATTAATATTTGAATAGTCATATTTGGCACTATATCGTCGAGTTGGACGTAGTCTATTAAGCTAATAATAGTCTGTTAATATATAGTGCTTCGTGCGGTGAGAATACTACCATAGTCAGTACCCCATCGTTTCGGGCAGAGAACTGGCTGCTTATCCAGGGTGGTTGACCCCACGTGAAGCTGCACCCGAGGAGCCCCAGAGCCGACGAGCGAGTGGACCTGTATACCGGATTATTCTACCGACGACAGCCCGCCTTCCCAGGCACGGATTATGCTTTGTATACTTTGATTATTCCATGGATAAAGACCCCCGACACTGCCGTGTGTTGGAACCCCCCCCCCCCCCTGGAGAGGACGCAAGGTGAGGAGACGCTCTGCAAGACGAGGTCGCTTCACGTCTCTCCTCCGTGGACCGGAGAACGCCGGCCCACAAAGAGTCCACCTGTTTTCATCTGTGGTCCAAGGATCGCCGGCGCATTGAATGGCACTACAGTGGGTTCACCTGGGATACCCTTGGCCGGATGAGGCAGCCGGATTCTACCCCCCCCCCCCCTCCTACTCCTGTCGGCTTACAAGCGACCGGATTAACCCCCCCTAGTGTATCCAGTATATAATCATTAAAGTATCATTGCTGTTATTCCTTAAACTATTCCAGGTCGTATATGTACCACCTGCGCCTTCAGAGATTGGACATTCTCTATTGATATACCGACGAATACTCTTGCCATAAAAGTGCATACTAATTCCCATTCATAAATGTGATTGATTTGATTAAGTGCTTGCTCTACACACCATCGCTGTGTAGAAATAAAGACCTATTTCTAATTCGTACATTTGTGTTGGATCCGTTTCATCTACGTGACAGTGTTCATCATAATATATTTATGCCGTGTACTGGGTGGCCGAATATTAAGTACAAAGGTAGTGGTAGTAAGTATCATATCTAGTAATACAGTCAGGGAATTGTACCCCTCAGTTACAATTGGTCCTTCGAGCCGGATGGTAATTAGTGTAATATTAATATAGTGTTATTAATATTGAAATGGCCTATGATGAACACTCCACGAAACGATCCTCCTAACCAACGCCCGCAGCGCGAACGACGGCTCCCTCAGTACTTAGAGGCCTACGCTGTCAGTCAACAACCTAGTCTTCTACTAACAGTAAACGCGGTAAAACTAGAAAGTAAAAGTATGTCTAACCCCAACGCCCAGACTACCCCGACCATAGAGGCCCCTACGGGCTCTAATGTAACTGACCAAGTGCACGGTGGGGACCAGTGGGAACCAGACATGACTTCACACCCCGCCAGTACTGAAGAAGTAGTCCCCGATGAGTCCCGGGAGGAATACACCGCTACCGAGAGAGAACTCGGCACGGAAGAAGACGGGGAGAGCACCGTGGAGATAGAGCTCCAAGGCTCCGCAAGGAGTACCCCGAGGGAAGGCTCCCCTATACAACCGCCTTCTCCCAGCGAGGCAGAGAGGACCCTACAGCAGGCCTTCCTCATCAGCCTGAACGCCGCTGCTGAACGCGACCGACTGCAGATCCAGCAGCGGAGCGAAGAAGAGCATATACGTCTAGAACTAAGACGCATTCAGAGAGAATAGAATGTGGCCCGAGACCGAGCAGACAGCCAGCGAGCAGCTGCTGGTGCTCTACGGGACGCAGAGCGCGACAGACAGCAAGCGCAACTAATAGAACAGCTGATCAGACGGACAACACCCTCTCCCTCCGCCAGAGGCTCCAGGAACTCGTCTAGACACACCTCCAGGGCGGCATCCCCTAGCCGAGTAAACAACCCTGAACTTGACCAACAGACGAGGTCTATACCCCCCACAGACCACCTCCCCCCACCGGTCCAAGCGAGACCTAGCAACCGGGAAGGAGCAGCATACCCTGTGGAGAGGCTAAACCAGAGACTACAAGCACTGGATGACCTAACTGAAGACGAAGAGGAAGAGGAGGAGAACCACGCCCGACGACAGCACAGTACTCTACCGGACCAGGAGGTCCGGTACAGCCCAGGCTATACTCCCGCGGAGCTGCGCTACAGACCCCCGACTCTATACACGGGTGAGCACGACGCACGACCCGCACCGAGGAACAGCACCTGGACAAGCGGGCCATGGTACACTGCCGGTACCAGCCCATACCAAGGAGCGGGAGGAGACTCGCCTAGGAGGCCTCTCCCCCAACGCTCGCCGATGTATCCACAGTCAGCGTCATACATTGGCACGCCTATGGTACCCGACTTCACCCAGGAGAACCGGGCCCAGTATACAGAACTCTGCATGTGTCTGGAGACCATGTTGGTGGATGTATTGGATGAACGCCACAAGTACGCCATCCTACTGAAGCACTTAAAGGTGCCCCGCGCACATAATATAGCGCTCGCCTACGCGACTTCCACCACCCCATACACAGCAGCGCTGGTAGCATTGGACCAGAGGTATGGGCGCATATGGGATTACGTGATCCAGGAGATCCGACACATCGACCGCTTACCCCCAGCAATAGACAATCGAGCACTGGACGACCTGTCCATCAGAGTGCAGTCCCTGGTAGGGATGTTGGGAGCGCAGAGAGAGAAGGGGAGGCATGAACTTTACGCCACTCAAATGTGGAAAGGATCTTGGAGAAGCTGCCGCCCGCTCGACAGGAGCGTTTTAGGCGACAGAGGGACCACCGAGACCCGAATGGCCCCGAACCGAACCTCCTCGATCTAGCAGACTTCCTGGCGAGAGAAGTCAGCAGCCTACGGCTAGATACATTCGGACGGAGCACCCCTGGCTCCAGAGAAGGAACCAGACGACTAAATGATGGAAGAAGATCGGTGACTGTGATGCACCAATCGGAGTCAGTACCGAGCAGCAGGAGCCACAGTACCCCCTCCAGAACGGAGAAGTGGAAGATAGTGTGCCCCTACTGTGAGAAAGAACACTGGCTAGCGCAATGTGACTCCTTCCCCAAGCTGAACGCGGAAGAAGCAAGTCAATGGATAAAGTCCAACAAGCGCTGTTTTCGCTGTGCGCGCTCACACATGGCAGCCGAATGCCGCTTAAAGAAAAGGTGCACCAAGTGCGATGGAGCCCATCTGGACATACTTCACGACAGTAACAGACGGCGCCCTTCACCCGCACCATCCAGCAGCAAAGCGAGCGTCATGTACATCGATCCCGCCAGCAGCAGTGGAGCCCGAGTACTCCTAAAAGTAGTGCGTGTGACACTAAGCTACCAGAATAAAGTCCTGGACACTTACGCCGTCCTCGATGACGGGTCAGAGAAGACCCTGCTGCTCGCCTCCCTTGCGGCCCAGCTAGGGCTGCGGGGAAGCGAAACCCAAATGACAATTCGGACAATAAGACGAGATTTGAAGACGATAAAGGGCGAGAATGTCTCATTCTCTATCGCAGCAAGCGGCCAGCCTGAGCGACGGTACCAGATTACAGACGCTTTCACCAGCCAAGAAATAGGACTGTCGCGGTACACATACCCCGTCGCCAAGCTGATGGAGAAATATGCACATCTGCGCAAGTTACCGATCCCGCTCATAGACAATGCTATGCCGACCCTGTTGATAGGCTCCGACCATGCAGACCTCATTGTCCCGATAGACCGGGTTCATACCGGACCCCGAGGCTGTCCTGCAGCAGTCGAGACCCGTTTGGGATGGACTCTCCAAGGCCCGCTCGCCAAATCTCTCAACCGAAGTACAGCCACTAGATGTCTCCACTCCCGAGTCACAGAGGGAGAAACCGCACTCCTGCAACACGTAGAGCGGCTATGGACCTTGGAACAAATGCCCTTTAAGAACGGAAAGAAAGACATTCGCTCTAAAGATGACATTTACGCCATTCACCTCCTCGAGACAGGGACCAAGAGAGTCCCGGTCAACGGCGTGTTGAGATACGCCACGCCACTCCTGCGGCGAGAAGGAATGCCTACTTTCCACGCCAAGACAGACGCCACAGAACGGTACCTGCTGAACACGGAGCGGCGCTTAGCCAAGAACCCCGCCCAAGAGAGTGTATACCGCGCTGAGATTGAGAAGCTCATCACAGCGGGACACGTCACAAAGATGGACATTAAAGAGGCTGACCAGACCACTGAATCGTGGTACGTGCCTCACCACAAGGTCCATCACAACGGTAAAGACCGCATAGTATTTAACTGCAGCTACCAGATCGGATCCCAAAATCTGAATAAAGAGTTACTGCCCGGTCCCACACTCGGCCCCTCCCTACTCGGCGTTCTACTCCGCTTCCGCCAGGAAAAGGTGGCCATCAGCGGGGACATTAAAGGAATGTTCCTGCAGGTGAGATTAGTAGAGGCGGACAAGCCCCTGTTACGGTTCCTATGGAGAGAGAAGCCAGGAGATGAGCACCCAGCCATCTACCAATGGGAAGTCCTCCCCTTCGGAACGACGTGCAGCCCCTGCTGTGCTACATTTGCACTACAGAAACATGTAGCAGAGGACCCAGCAGCGGACGAAGAGGTCCGACACAGCGTAAAGAACAGCTTCTACGTAGACAACTGTCTACAAAGCCTTTCAACCCAGGAAGAAGCCGAGGCTCTCCTGATTAAACTCCGCGCCTCATTGATCAAAGGCGGCTTTGATCTCAGGCAGTGGGCCAGCAGCGATCCGCAAGTACTGCGCAGCCTCTCCTCCGAGGACAAGGCAGCCAGCAGCGAGACCTGGATGGCTACAATCCCGGGAGAAGCCCAGGAGATGACCCTGGGATTGGTGTGGCGATTCAAAACAGATTCGCTTCACTACAGACACAAGCCCCTGACTACGGAGCAGGGAAGGCCGGCGGCGGCGCCGACCACCAGACGGAGTGTGTACACAACACTCGCCCGACAATATGACCCGCTAGGATGTATTCTACCGTACACCACCAGGGCAAAAATGATTGTACGAGCATTGTGGGACAAGGACCAGGGCTGGGACGACCCCATTCCCGCACACCTTGCATCCACCTGGAGAGAGTGGGAGATGGAGCTCCACTCACTCCCAGGCGTTAATATGCGCCGAAGCTACTTCCCACCCACGGTGAGGCCAGAGACATGTAAAATGGACTTACACGTCTTCAGTGACGCCTCAGAGGTCGCATACGGATCAGTAGCCTACTTGCGGGCCCAAGAGAAGGGGGGAGAGATCTACACAGCATTTGTCCTCGCCCGCTCGAGAATAGCCCCACGCAAGCAACAATCTATCCCACGTCTAGAGCTCTGCGCAGCCCTAGCCGGAGCGCACCTAGCCACGCTCATCCAACGTGAGCTCACCATACCGGTGTCTAGAACAATCCTGTGGTCAGATTCCACGACAGTACTCGCCTGGATCAAATCGGACTCATGCAAGTACAAAGTCTTCGTGGGAGTCAGAGTCACCGAGATTCAAGACTTAACCGAAGAGTTAACCGGCGCTACGTTGATACAAAACAGAACCCAGCTGACGTCATCACCCGGGGGATGCCCCTGGATGACCTCACCCGTCGCAATGTCTACAGTGACGGCCCCGCATTCCTAAGACTCCCGGAAGGACAGTGGCCCATGCCTATCCCGAGGGAAGCAAGTCCAGAGGAGGTGGAAAATAAGAAGTCTGTGTTCTGTGGATTGAGCACCGTAGCCTCCACCAACCCTAACATAGACGATTGCACGTCCATAGAGAGTGCACAACAAAGAACATTCCTGCGGTACCACCCGGAGTGCAAGTCCCCCGCTGATATGTCAGCAGCTAACTACGAGGAAGCAGAATTGCTTCTACTGCAGCGAGCCCAGAGAGACTCGTTCCCCGATGAATTGGCCTGTCTACAGGGAGGAAAGCCTGTCCCATCCGACAGCAGATTAATTCATCTGGCCCCCGAGAGCGACGCTCATACCCTCATCAGAGTGGGTGGTCGCCTACGCAGAGCCCCCAATCTACCGGATGACATTAAATACCCGATCGTATTGAACAGCCGACACAAGGTCACAGAGCTGATTATAAAGAAATACGATGAGGATGTACATCACGCAGGAGCAGAAAGAGTCTTCGCGGAAATCAGACGTCGTTACTGGATCCTACAAGGAAGAGAGGCGGTACGACGCTTCCAGCGAACATGTCTAGACTGCCGCAAGTGGCGCGCGCAGCCCAGCATACCAAGGATGGCTGACCTTCCTCCATGTCGCCTCCGAATCGGTGACAAGCCATTCCACTCAACGGGTATGGACTGCTTTGGCCCGCTGCACATAAAGAAAGGAAGAGGAACCGAGAAGCGGTGGGGTATTGTATTCAAATGCATGACCACCAGAGCGATACACATCGAGCTTCTCCCGACCATGAGCACAGACTCATTCCTTATGGCCTTCCGTAGATTCACATCACGGAAAGGAAGACCGTCTACCCTATTGTCCGATCATGGGACAAACTTCAAAGGCGGCGAAAGAGAGCTGAGAGAGAGCTTCCAAGCTATGGGCCCAGAACTTAAGACCCACCTCACTCCAGCACAGGTTGATTTCCAATTCAACCCCCCAAACGCACCCCACTTCGGTGGCACTTGGGAACGAGAAGTGCGCTCCATAAAGACAGCCCTGTACGCAGTACTTGGGGCCCAGACTGTGGCGGAAGAAGTCCTAATGACAGTCCTCACGGAGATTGAGGGAGTACTTAACTCGAAGCCCCTCGGATATGTCTCCAGTGATGTGGCGGATATCGACCCAGTTACCCCCAACACACTCCTGATGGGGCGGCTAGATCCTGCATTACCCCAGACAATGTACCGGCCTGAAGAAGCGAACGGCCGACGAATGTGGAGGTACAGCCAAGTATTAGCCGACAAGTTTTGGAGCAGTTTCCTACTGCACTACCTACCGTCTCTACAGACCCGCCAGAAGTGGGTAAAGGAGAGAGACAATTTGACAGAAGGAACAGTCGTCATGATTATTGATCAATCACTGCCCAGAGCTATGTGGCCGGCCGGCCGCGTAAGCAAAGTGATCACCGGTGCCGACGGCAAGGTCCGAGCAGCTGAAGTGCTCGTCCAGGGTCGCACTTACACCCGTCCCGTGGCGAGGCTCATAGAACTGCCCCGACTGCCAGACACAATCGATGATGACCATGACCCTATAACCCTATGACTTTGTGAAGTTGACTGACCCCTACAGCAAACCCTTATGTGTAAATGGACAACGCGATTAATCTGTCTCTGTTTAACTGATTAGGTCTGGGACCAATCAGGGGGTGGCTGTTGTGAAGGGCCAGATTAAACCGAATATATATATTTATTTATATATATATATTTAATTGTATTTGTATATTCTCTAATATTCCCTGATATCCCTTGTATATTCCTTGTACAATATGCATTGAATATCCATTCTAGCCTACTGAACATCCCATAATAGTCTCCATTCTACTATTGGTCGAGACCTTGGTGCCAGGCTGCCATACCCCTCAGACCCAGTTCAAACGTACCGCTCCACATGTACGAACAAGTCCTAGTTCCGCGTAGGAATCTGGCTACCGCACCACTAATGGGACTATTTGTTCATAGTGCGTATATATACTGCGCTACTAAAGTAGGACTTCCTTTTCAGTCCAGTTTCTTACCCTCCAATAGAGTCACAGACGTAAAGCCTCCCCGCGACGCCACGTGTGGGAGTAAGGCCAAGTTCGCCTACCATCGGTATTGAGACATCGTGTATATTAATATTTGAATAGTCATATTTGGCACTATATCGTCGAGTTGGACGTAGTCTATTAAGCTAATAATAGTCTGTTAATATATAGTGCTTCGTGCGGTGAGAATACTACCATAGTCAGTACCCCATCGTTTCGGGCAGAGAACTGGCTGCTTATCCAGGGTGGTTGACCCCACGTGAAGCTGCACCCGAGGAGCCCCAGAGCCGACGAGCGAGTGGACCTGTATACCGGATTATTCTACCGACGACAGCCCGCCTTCCCAGGCACGGATTATGCTTTGTATACTTTGATTATTCCATGGATAAAGACCCCCGACACTGCCGTGTGTTGGAACCCCCCCCCCCCCCCTGGAGAGGACGCAAGGTGAGGAGACGCTCTGCAAGACGAGGTCGCTTCACGTCTCTCCTCCGTGGACCGGAGAACGCCGGCCCACAAAGAGTCCACCTGTTTTCATCTGTGGTCCAAGGATCGCCGGCGCATTGAATGGCACTACAGTGGGTTCACCTGGGATACCCTTGGCCGGATGAGGCAGCCGGATTCTACCCCCCCCCCCCCTCCTACTCCTGTCGGCTTACAAGCGACCGGATTAACCCCCCCTAGTGTATCCAGTATATAATCATTAAAGTATCATTGCTGTTATTCCTAAAACTATTCCAGGTCGTATATGTACCACCTGCGCCTTCAGAGATTGGACATTCTCTATTGATATACCGACGAATACTCTTGCCATAAAAGTGCATACTAATTCCCATTCATAAATGTGATTGATTTGATTAAGTGCTTGCTCTACACACCATCGCTGTGTAGAAATAAAGACCTATTTCTAATTCTAATATTTATTTATAGCAGTAGCTAGGATGAGATATTATTAGTGGTATTATAGCAGTAGCTAGGATGAGATCTTATTAGTGTGGTATTATATCAGTAGCTAGTATGAGATATTATTAGTGGTATTATAGCAGTATAGCTAGGAGGAGATATCATTGATGGTATTATAGCAGTAGCTAGGAGGAGATATTATTGGTGGTATATTATAACAGTAGCTAGGGGGAGATATTCTTGGTGGTATATTATAGCAGTAGCTAGGAGGAGATATCATTGATGGTATTATAGCAGTAGCTAGGAGGAGATATTATTGGTGGTATATTATAGCAGTAGCTAGGAGGAGATATTATTGGTGGTATTATAGCAGTAGCTAGGGGGAGATGGTATTATAGCAGTAGCTAGGAGGAGATGGTATTATAGCAGTAGCTAGGAGGAGATGGTATTATAGCAGTAGCTAGGAGGAGATGGTATTATAGCAGTAGCTAGGAGGAGATGGTATTATAGCAGTAGCTAGGAGGAGATGGTATTATAGCAGTAGCTAGGAGGAGATGGTATTATAGCAGTAGCTAGGGGGAGATGGTATTATAGCAGTAGCTAGGGGGAGATAGTGCTTCTATGCAACAGGGGTGGTGTTATTGTGCAGCTAAAAGTACCATGACATCACAGAATAAAAATGAAACAACTCCACAAGGGGAATTCTCTCTGACTGACATATCATTGAGCTACATAATACATACTGATTACTGAATGACTAGTTGACTGACTGAGAAATGAATAGGAGATGTGTACAAAAACACACATGACATTGGATATTGCTGAGTGTATGTGAATATGATAGTAAGAAAATAAGAGTTTGGTGTGTCCTGCACAAAGCTGTCAAAAAGCTGTTTTACAATACAACAAAGATTTGCTGCAAATGAAGTCACTCTTAGATCGACTTGTTTTAATTAGCCTTAATCCATGTGTTTTTATCTGATGAGCAAACCTGAAGATATACCAATGAAACATGCATCACTTGCTCCGATGTTTTCACCTGCATTATGACGAATTTAAAAGACAACTCAAGGAAACAGGGTAAGCGAACCTACTTTTTTATGAATAGCATGAATAAATGGTAAATGGTAAATGGCTGCTTTTTTATATAGCGCTTTTATCCAAAGCGCTTTACAATTTGTTACTCACATTTTACCCATTCACTCACACATTCACTCACACGTTCACACACCGACGGCGGAGGCAACCATGCAAGGTGCCAACCTGCTCATCGGGAGCAATTAGGGGTTAAGTGTCTTGCTCAAGGACACATCGACACGCTGCCCGGGAATCGAACCGGGAACCTCCGGAATGCCAGACGACTGCTCTACCTCCCGAACCACTGTCGCCCCATGAATACCTGAGATATAGCTTAGTGATTAGTACCTGAGATTAGGGATGGGTACCGAATTCGGTACTTTCGAGGTACCGAACCGAAACATGTCGGTACTACCAAGTATCGATTCAAGTGAGAAACCAAAAAAAAAATTTATTATATTATTTACAATATATGCTTACCTAGGATTTGACTTGATTCAACAACAAAGCAGTCGGAGCAATGGCAAGCCGCAAAACGGTCGAAATTGTAGTTATTTTAAGTTTGGATATTTTTTTTCACGACTGAGGTAGGTAAATAAAATGTCTTGAGACTAAAGTACCAAAAAAGGTACCGGTATCGATTCAAATGTGAAAGGTACCCATCCCTACCTGAGATATGGCTTAGTGGTGAGTACCTGAGATATAGCTTAGTGGTGAGTACAGTACCTGAGATATGGCTTGAATGAATGAATGAATGAATGAATGAATGAATGAATGAATGAATGAATGAATGAATGAATGAATGAAAAAGTAAATTTTTAAACATGTATTCTTTACATTCCTCTAAATAAATCGTAATATCAAGCTTTGTCAAACAGAATAATCAGAATGAAAAAGAAATTATAAACAAAAAGTCAAGAGCAATGTACGTAGCTAGTTGACATATTAAAAAAAGGAGTAGAGGGAAGCTACTGATGATGGCGCTGCTCCGACCGGCTGCCTCTCTGTTTGCTCCGTCGAGACTGTGTTTACTTTTGTTAATATTTATAGTTTTTAGAGTTTTGTTCGTACCAACTGTTGGTGCATTTAATGTATATGACCGTCAGTCACTCATAGACATTGGATTACGGGAAACTTACCAACTGGATTACTCACTGGATCAGCTTTCCGAACCGCATCAATGGCCTGAAGAAATTCTCCGGAGATCAGGACCAGATCCTTTGTTCCTAGACCCCAGGAACAGAGGAACCAGACGGCGAGGGAAGAGGGCTGGGATCCGTAACAGGCTGAGATCCAGACGCCACCGTACACCACTGCCCAGTATATTACTAGCCAATGTACAATCAATTGACAATAAACTGGATGACATCCGAGCAAGGATTCAATATCAAAGAGACGTTAGGGACTGCAACGTCCTCTGCTTCACCGAGACGTGGTTGACGCCGGACGTCCCAGACCACGCAATTCAACCGGCTGATCACTTCTTTATCCACCGCAAGGACAGATCAGCAGAGTCCGGTAAACAACGTGGAGGAGGTATTGCCTTCATGTTTAACAAAAATTGGAGTGACCCAACTAACGTGAAGGAATTATCCAACCACTGCTCCCCAGAACTGGAATATATAACCATCAAGTGTCGTCCTTTCTTCCTCCCGAGGGAGTTAACGACGATCGTCCTGGTCGGAGTGTATATTCCACCGCAAGCCAGCAACAAGGTTGCGCTCTCCAGACTACACGACGAGGTAAATAGAATCCAAGAGGCGAATGTTAACGCCGCCATTTTAGTTCTGGGAGATTTCAACAGCGCCAATCTGAGAAAGGTATTGCCTGACTTCTATCAGCATGTGACTTGCAACACCAGAGGCGGTAACATCCTAGATCACTGTTACACGCAATTTAAAGGTGGCTACAAGGCTCATTCTGATAGTGGCTTCGGTAAGTCAGATCACGCATCCATTTTTCTTTCACCAAAGTACAGACAGAGAATTAAAAGTACTCCCGTAGTCTCGCGAGAGGTGCAGAAATGGGATGTGACGTCAGAGGATACGATCCGGTCAGTGTTTCACAACACAGACTGGAATGTGTTTTGCGACACAGATAACATTAATGCCTACACGGAGACAGTGCTGGACTATGTTTGTACTAGGGTGAAAGAAACAATCCCCACTACCAAAATGAAAGTTTACCCAAATCAAAAACCCTGGGTAGACAAATCCGTCCGTGAAGCTCTGAGAGAGCGCACCAAAGCATACAACGACGGCCTAGAGGCAGGCAACATGAATGACCACAAGGTGGCGCGATACAACGTAAGGAGGACAGTGTCAGAGGCCAAACGACGCTACAGGGATAAAATTGAACTCCAGTTTGAACAAGCTGACTCTAGAGCTATGTGGCAGGGGCTCAAAACGATGACAGACTACAAAGGCGCCTCCCTCAAACTGAACAGTGACATCTCCTTAGCAAATGACCTCAATACCTTCTATGCGAGGTTTGATGCTGGTAATAACAACACCAGCTCACAAGCCTCGGCACTGGGGGGGGGGGGGGTCGGCTGCTGATGGAGGCGCAGTGTTCAGGGTAACAGAGCATGAGGTGAGGCGGACCTTTAAAAAAGTGAATATCAGGAAGGCAGCAGGTCCAGACGGCATCCCCGGCCGCGTCCTAAAAGTCTGTGCCGACCAACTGGCCCCAGTATTCACTGACATATTTAACCTGTCCTTAGAACAGGCTGTCATCCCCACCTGCCTGAAGAAGTCCACTATTATCCCTGTACCCAAAAAATCCAAGCCTGCTTGCCTCAACGACTACCGCCCTGTAGCTCTCACCTCCATAGCCATGAAGTGCTTCGAGAAGCTAGTAAAGGGCTACATCTGCTCCTCCCTCCCCATCAACATGGACCCCCTGCAATTTGCATACCGCCCCAACAGGTCCACGGAGGACGCCATATCCCATGTGCTGCACACAGCAGCATCACACCTGGACAAGAGGCAGGGGAACTATGTGAGAATGCTATTCATCGACTACAGCTCGGCATTCAATACCATAGTCCCCTCCATACTCATAGCCAAGCTCAGGGACCTGGGCTTGGGCTATGACCTCTGCCAGTGGGTCTTGGACTTCCTGACTGGCAGACCCCAGGTGGTGAGAGCAGGCAACTGCACCTCCTCATCCATCACCCTCAACATAGGGGCCCCCCAGGGCTGTGTTCTGAGTCCCCTCCTCTACTCCCTGTACACACACGACTGTGTGGCTCAGCGGAGTAGCAATACAATCGTCAAATTTGCTGACGACACAGTGGTGGTGGGCCTGATCTCTGCCAACGACGAGAGGGCCTACCTGGAAGAGGTCAAGGTCCTGGCGGGATGGTGCCAGGAAAACAGCCTCTCCCTGAACGTCAGCAAAACAAAGGAGATGATTGTGGACTTCAGGAGGTCGGGGGTCAAGGACTACAGCCCCCTCAGCATCGACGGGGCACCGGTTGAGAGAGTCAACAGCTTTAAGTACCTCGGAGCCTACATATCCGAGGACTTGACATGGACCACACACATTAACAGTGTTGTGAAGAAGGCACGACAACGCCTCTACTTCCTCAGGCGCCTAAGGAAGTTCCAAGTCAGCCAGAAGATCCTTAAGAACTTCTACTCATGTACAATAGAGAGCATCTTGACCGGCAACATCACCTCCTGGTTTGGGAATAGCACTGCACAAGACCAAAGCAGACTACAAAGAGTGACACGTTCAGCCGAACGCACAATTGGAGGGGGGCTCCCCACCCTCCAGAACATTTACTACAAGCGTTGCAAGGGCAAGGCTAAGAGAATCATTAAAGACTCCAGTCACCCGAACAACTGCCTCTTTGAACTGCTGCGGTCAGGCAAGCGATACAGGAGTCTCAAGGCGAGCACAGAAAGACTCAAAAGAAGCTTCTATCCCCAGGCCATCAGGCTGCTAAACGAACAATGAATGAACACTACACAACAACAACCACCAAACGCACATAGCACACACATCCACACGCACACACTCACTTTAAACAAACACACTGTAGCACCCACTCCACACACTTATAGCACACACCCACTTTAAACAAACACACTGTAGCACCCACTCCCCACACTTTATATTTATGGATGAAGGATTGCACTACAACTCGTACACCTTACTGTAAATTGTACCTAAAATTGTACCTCATCCCATTTCTGCTTTGCACTAGATAGTACTGTACATTAGTACACTGCATAGTATTGTGTATTGTATATTATATGGTAACTCAGAACATTGTACATATGTCTATACCGAACACTGTGACCTCATTTTCTTCTTCTAAATTCATGCTATATTATGTTATTATGTTATTTGATACTATCTTGTCTAGCACAGTCTCTGGAGCGTAACAGTAAGAAGCATTTTGTATGAAAGTATTCTGTACTTCTGTATGACAACTATTAAAGAACTTGAACTTGAACTTGAACTTGAGCTAAGCTTATTGATCCCTAATCCCTACCCCCTTAGCCTATAGCTTGGTGATGAGTAGTAACAGCTCTTATCACCATCAGTGATTGGTCAGCAGAGGAACGGAAGCGTTTAATCGTATGACAGAAGGGACTTTACAGAGGAGAGAGAACAGCGTCAGTGTTTAGTTATTAATGAAAATGAAAGTGCTCGTCTGGTTATAAAAGACTTACTGTAACTCACCAGTTAAATGCGTCACTGTGGATACTTTACACACAAGCAATGTGACATGTGTTTAACCCCCACCCCCCTCTTCTAGAAGCTGCGTCTGACGCACTAAAACTAACACAGGATTGTTCTTCGTCGTGGGGGGGGGGGGGGGGGGGGGGGGCAGTCGACCGGAATTTCTTCAACATTCTGATAAGAACTTGAGGTGGTGAGGAGATATTAATAATATAATAATATATTATTAATATTCATAAAGATTTTATTTCATTCGATATCTGATTGGGGTGTAAAGGTACACATATCCGTACCGAACCGTTTCAGTGTGTACCGTACCGTACCGAACGGCTGTGTACCGAACGAATACAACTAGCGGCGATGTGTTTTTTCACAATCTAATATAATTTTTTTTTTTTTTTTTTTTTTTTTAACAAGTCGATTATTAATTTCAATATAGAATATTCGTCGACAGCCCTACAAGTAAGGGATAATGTATAGCTACGAGGTCATTGTCGCAAAATAATTGACCGACACGGATTTTAAAATACAGAGCCGCCTCGGCGAGGTGTTTTAAACGTCAGTGAAGGTCAATTATTTTGCGATGATGACCGAGTATTAGCTATACATTATCCTGCTTATTACATGGCTAACTTACTAACAATATACCTAATTCATTTTACAAAATCGACAATGCAGACGCAGTTGTTCTGTGGCTCTGTCAGCCCAAATAAAGTGATTATTATTATCGCCTGCAGCCGGCAGGTGTGTCTAATTGCACTGAAACAGTGTGTGTCAGTAGGGGCTTGATTACTCCAGCTGCAAAAAACAATAATCACCGGTGGTTATCGAAAAATAATTCACAGCTGTCAGGGGCTATTGACCAATCACAATCAAGCATTTCAGCGAATGTTAAAACGCCATGTAATAAGTACAATTAGTAACTGCACACTACCTCACCCCTGAGTGGAACATGGAAAGCCAAACGTTCCCCCACTGTACCGAAAACCTGCACCGAACCGTGACTTAAAAACCGAGGTACGTACCGAACCGTGGTTTTTGTGTACAGTTACTTACACCCCTAATATTCATAAATGTTCTATTTCATTCTATATCTGATGAGGCTAGTCGTTCAGTAAGGTAAACAGCCCCCAACCAGACACTAGAACTAGAAGATGACCCAGCTAGTGTCTGGCTGTCTGCTGCTAACTTGTCCAGGACCCGCTCGGCAGCTTCACACAGACCAACACTGGGCCCCCCGACCCTGGGTTTGACAAACAGCAAGTCAGACTAGACACTTATATGGAGAAATTAAAGGTTTCTCTGTAGACCAGACCTGCAGTTCAACCAATAGTTACATCATCACACAATAACTATATATATATATATATATATATATATATACATTAATATATACATTAATATATCATGTTATTAATGTCCATCCACATGAGACTCACCAGGACAACAACAACAGACAGACAGACAGACAGACAGACAGACAGGCAGACAGACAGACAGACAGGCAGACAAATAAGACACAGACAGACAGAGTAGCAGGCAAACAGACAAGACACAGACAGGCAGTCAGACTAAGACAGACAGACAGACAGACAGACAGACAGACAGACAGACAGACAGACAGACAGACAGACAGACATACAAGCAGACAGACAGACAGACAGGCAGGCAGACAGACAGACAGACAGACAGGCAGGCAGAAAGCCAGGTAGGCAGATAGACAGACAGACAGAGACACACAGACATACAACATATAGGTTGCAAACACATGACAACATGCTTCTAAAGCATCTCTTCTCCCCTATTGTCCTGATACTGAAGCCTGGACCAATAAAACACTGAACACCCACAATATGTTCCCATACAATATTAGATGCTGGCATATATTCATAATAATGATGATGGTGATAAGTTAACAATAAACATTTTATTTATCAGCAAGGCACCCAGGGCCACTGTACAAAGGCATCAGCCAACAACGGTCAACATTCCAATACTGGTTATTGTTAAACATTCAAATGCATTAAAATCAGGGAGTTGAATGAAATAATGTTTCGTCATAAGCTCAATTGTGTCATAGGACCACCTACTGTTGTACAATATGGGTTCTCTAGTCGAACACTGTAACGCAAAAGGTTGAATCAAACACGGCAGCACGTCATGTTTTCGTTAACCCTTTCACTGCCACACTACAGAAGGTTAACCATTTACTATCACACTACCGACGGGTAACTGTAGCACTGTACTCCCTAAATGTAGCACTAGTCAACGGTACAGGAAGTCCTTCATTCCGACAGCCATCAGACTTTACACTGCATCACTGAGCACAGGGTGACAGTACTACCTTCCTGGACTCTTACTTTTGAAACAACACTGTTCAATATTACACTTACTGAAGACTTCTGTATATTTTTACTAGGGATGTCCGATATTATCGGCCGACCGATATTATCGGCCGATATCGGCAGTAAAATGTGATATCGGAAAATATCGGTATCGGTTTAAAAAAAATAAAAAACAATAACAATATTTGTTATATATATATATCCAGTGAAATTATTAGTTACCTGAAATTATTCAGTTTTTTGGACGGGGAAACCCTGCATATATCGGTATCGGTTGATATCGGTTGATATCGGTATCGGAAATTAAGAGTTGGACAATATCGGAATATCGGTATCGGTAAAAAAGCCAATATCGAGCATCCCTAATTTTTACTGTATATTTTATACTAGAATGTATATACATAACATACGAAATGTGAATCCCGGTCACTCAGTACTCTATCATTATTATCTTATTCTTAGGCCTATTCTATTCTTATTCTTAGGCCATTTTGTTTTGTTATTCTTATTCGTGACTTTGTTTCGTCTAAATGTTTACTGTGAGCGATTTGTAGTGTCAAATTTCTCTCGGGATAATTAAAGTATTTCTATTATATTCTATTCTATACATCCAAGTTAAAAAGGATGGAGGCATCGCACCCCCTACTACTCGTTTGCATAAATTAACTAAATATATCTCCCTTGTTAAGACTTTACAGGGGGGGGGGAGTTTGTGCAGAAGGAGGAGCATACCGGTACATTTCCCTTCCCAACCGATGAGCTGTACTGTAACGTCAGGCTTCTTCTAATGTTAGCCGGTATATTTCCAGGCTGTCTGTCTTTGTCTCGCTCCATCTATCCCGCTGGGTTGCTATTGAAACAGCTCGTCCTTCCAGGATGCTTTTAAAAGCTGCTGAAGCGTCGGCGCTATTTCAACTGTAGCGAATAATGAACGCATCTGTCTGTCTGCCTGTCTGCCTCGTTTCACCGGGTCTATTACTGTCCGCCTTGTTGTTATTGCTGCACGCATTGTCATTTTGTTGAACAAACGCTCATTCTTCAAGCTACTTTAACTGCAACGTATAGATGTCAATGTGACTGGCTTTTGTCGTGTCTGCTCGGTGTCTGTGTGCGCGTGTGCGTGTGTGTCACTATATATTAGCTAGCCAATGCAGCAGCTACAAGCATCACCACAATGGGTGTCTGAGATTACCTCATCCCTTGCCTAATTCAAACCCCTCTTCTCCTGTTCCCCATACACACACTCTCTCTCTCCCTCTCTCTCTCACAAACACACACACACACATTTGGCTCTTTCAACATGTTGCCATTACATTCTGTTATCCAACAACCACACACATACACATTACACACACATCTCGGATTTGACCCCACAACAGAGTATGATAGTGTTTAGCTTACAGTGAAACAACAGGCATCATATCTCAGACTATACTCACATGAATCAGTATTATTAGGGATGCCCCGATCGATCGGCCAGCGATCGGTATCGGCCGATATTCAGTATAAATATGAGATTGGGCAATTACCATAATGCTTTCTAGTCGCAGATTGCGAAAACCGATCGATGGCGCGAAAAACATGATCCAATTCTCAGTGGAGTTGGAATGAGTTGCATGAGAGAGCGAGTGTGTGAGAGAGAGTGTGTGTGTGTGCGAGCGTGAGAGAGAGTGTGTGTGTGTGTGTGTGTGAGAGAGAGAGAGTGTGTGCGAGCGTGAGAGAGAGTGTGTGTGTGAGAGAGAGTGTGTGTGTGTGTGAGCGTGAGAGAGAGAGAGTGTGTGTGTGTGTGTGTGCGAGCGTGAGAGAGAGTGTGTGTGTGTGTGTGTGTGCGAGCGTGAGAGAGAGAGTGTGTGTGTGTGCGAGCGTGAGAGAGAGAGTGTGTGTGTGTGTGTGAGCGTGAGAGAGAGAGTGTGTGTGCGAGCGTGAGAGAGAGCGTGTGTGTGTGTGTGAGCGTGAGAGAGCGAGTGTGTGTGAGAGAGTGTGTGTGCATGAGAGAGTGTGTGTGTGTGTGTGTGTGTGTGTGTGTACGAGCGTGAGAGAGAGTGTGTGTGTGTGCGAGCGTGAGAGAGAGAGTGTGTGTGTGTGTGAGCGTGAGAGAGAGCGAGTGTGTGTGTGTGTGTGTGCGAGCTCGCGTGAAAGAGAGAGCGTGTGTGTGCGAGCGTGAGAGAGAGAGTGTGTGTGTGTGTGTGTGTGCGAGCGTGAGAGAGAGCGTGTGTGTGTGTGCGAGCGTGAGAGAGAGTGTGTGTGTGCGAGCGTGAGAGAGAGTGTGTGTGTGTGTGTGTGCGAGCGTGAGAGAGAGCGTGTGTGTGTGTGCGAGCGTGAGAGAGAGAGTGTGTGTGCGAGCGTGAGAGAGAGCGTGTGTGTGTGTGCGAGCGTGTGAGAGAGAGTGTGTGTGTGTGCGTGTGTGTGTGTGTGTGCGAGCGAGCGTGAGAGAGAGAGCGTGTGTGTGTGTGTGAGAGAGAGAGCGTGTGTGTGTGTGTGTGCGAGCGTGAGAGAGAGAGCGTGTGTGTGTGTGTGCGAGCGAGCGTGAGAGAGAGAGCGTGTGTGTGTGTGCGAGCGAGCATGAGAGAGAGAGCGTGTAGTGGAGACAGCGGAGCCCCGCTAACCCATACGCTACACTGCCCCAGGTCGCGTCTATTCGAATCCCAACCGGTTCATGCTTCCGCGTTCGCGTTTTGCGCTCTGATTGGCCACTGACCCCCCCCCCCCCCCCCCGGTATGAGCGTAGAAATAATGCGTGGACACTTTGAAATGGGTATCACAGTAGTAAGTCCTACTGTAGAACATGACATATTAGCATGACATCTGATTTATTAATGCCAATACTAAAGATTAGGGACAAACGCAGTTGGCACAAGTGTAAATCATGGATTAGTCACTCAGTTTAAACATCAGACTTAGTTCACCTCGTTCGTCTGCTGCCTGTGGATCCTATGGTCACAAGTTCAAATCACTCTTGGTTCAAGTTTTTATTTTTTTTACGTTTAATTAATTTTATTTAATTTAGCTTCGGAGGTGATTGCATTGCACCATGGTGATCCACTCAACAGGTAGCGATTTCAAAATGAGATTCGATTCAAATGTATTGTCATTATACAGCACAATACATACATATACATACATACACACCATCCAACCAGAGTGGATAAATTAATTAAACGTAAAAAAAAATAAGAACTTGAACCAAGAGTGATTTGAACTTGTGACCATAGGATCCACAGGCAGCAGACGAACGAGGTGAACTAAGTCTGATGTTTAAACTGAGTGACTAATCCATGATTTACACTTGTGCCAACTGCGTTTGTCCCTAATCTTTAGTATTGGCATTAATAAATCAGATGTCATGCTAATATGTCATGTTCTACAGTAGGACTTACTACTGTGATACCCATTTCAAAGTGTCCACGCATTATTTCTACGCTCATACGGGGGGGGGGACAAAACTAGCGTAGGTCAGTGGCCAATCAGAGCGCAAAACGCAAACGCGGAAGCATGAACCGGTTGGGATTCGAATAGACGCCCCCAGGTCGCTGAGAGACAACAAGCATGCCGTGAAGACCCGCCCTACTCGGCCTCTGATTCGCAGACTGTGGGTGGGGGAATGTGATTGGACCAAAGCAGAGTAGACAGACACACACACAGACAGTGGAGCAGTCGAACATGCAGACAGAGACTCAGCTTGCAGTTGAGATAGCGGATAATATTGACTTGTTGCGTTGTGGCGATGTCTCGCAGATAATACAGATAATACAGATAAATATGAAAAGTATCATTTGCTCAGAGTCCAGAGAGAGACAGTTGTGGTTCGGTCCGGATCTCGACCGGAGTCCGGACTTTGAGAATGCCTGTGTTAGACCTACAGTATAATACTGCCAGCTGCTATAACAAAACCAAAAACGATCGGTATCAGCTAGCGGGGGTAAAGGTACACGTTTCAGTGTGTACCGTACCGTACCGAACGGCTGTGTACCGAACGAATACAACGGTATGTTAACCGCCCACCGGGGGCTGTTTTTTTCCACAATCTAATATTATTATTATTTTTTCTTTTTTTTTCTTTACAAGTCGATTATTAATTTCAATATAGAATATTCGTTGACAGCCCTACAAGTACAATTAGTTAGTGCACTGCACACTACAATACATCACCCTGAGTGGAACATGGAAAGCCAAACTTTCCCCCACTGTACCGAAAACCCGTACCGAACCGTGACTTCAAAACCGAGGTACGTACCGAACCGTGGTTTTTGTGTACCACCGTTACACCCCTAGTATCGGCCGTGTATCGGCCGATATGGCTCATAGATGATCGGTGGCAAAAAAACTTGATCGGGGCATCCCTAATCAGTATGGTAGTGTTTAGCTACACTGTAAAAAAGGCATCATATCTCAGACTCACATGAATCAGTATGATAGTGTTTAGCTACACTGTAATAATAACAGGCATCATATCTCAGACTCACATGAATCAGTATGATATGTGTTTAGCTACACTGTAATAATAACAGGCATCATATCTCAGACTCACATGAATCAGTATGATAGTGTTTACTACACTGTAACAATAACAGGCATCATATCTCAGACTCACATGAATCAGTATGATAGTGTTTAGCTACACAGTGTAATAATAACAGGCAGCATATATCATATCTCAGACTCTACTCACCTGAATCAGTAGGATATGATAGTGTTTAGCTACAGTGGAACAATATCTCAGACTCTACTCACATGAATCAGTAGGATATGATAGTGTTTAGCTACAGTGGAACAATATCTTCTACTCACATGAATCAGTAGGATATGATAGTGTTTAGCTACAGTGGAACAATATCTCAGACTCTACTCACATGAATCAGTAGGATATGATAGTGTTTAGCTACAGTGGAACAATATCTCAGACTCTACTCACATGAATCAGTAGGATATGATAGTGTTTAGCTACAGTGGAACAATATCTCAGACTGTACTCACATGAATCAGTAGGATATGATAGTGTTTAGCTACAGTGTAACAACATATCTCTCAGACTGTACTCACATGAATCAGTAGGATATGATGGTGTTTAGCTACAGTGAAACAATATCTCAGACTCTACTCACATGAATCAGTAGGATATGATAGTGTTTAGCTACAGTGGAACAATATCTCAGCCTGTACTCACATGAATCAGTAGGATATGTAGTGTTTAGCTACAGTGGAACAATATCTCAGCCTCTACTCACATGAATCAGTAGGATCGTGTTTAGCTACAGTGGAACAACATATCTCAGACTCTACTCACATGAATCAGTAGGATATGATAGTGTTTAGCTACAGTGGAACAATATCTCAGAATCTACTCACATGAATCAGTAGGATATGATGGTGTTTAGCTACAGTGTAACAACATATCTCAGACTCTACTCACATGAATCAGTAGGATATGATAGTGTTTAGCTACAGTGGAACAATATCTCAGACTGTACTCACATGAATCAGTAAGATATGATGGTGTTTAGCTACAGTGGAACAATATCTCAGAATCTACTCACATGAATCAGTAGGATATGATAGTGTTTAGCTACAGTGGAACAATATCTCAGACTCTACTCACATGAATCAGTAGGATATGATAGTGTTTAGCTACAGTGGAACAATATCTCAGACACTCTACTCACATGAATCAGTAGGATATGATAGTGTTTAGCTACAGTGGAACAATATCTCAGACTGTACATGAATCAGTAGGATATGATAGTGTTTAGCTACAGTGGAACAATATCTCAGACATGTCAAACCCAGATTCGGCTCAAATAAGGGACTAAACACGTTTCGCAATTATGCCACATCAATGTGGAACGCCCTACCCAAAGCTGTAAAGGAATGTGGATCACTACCCACTTTCAAAACCTCTCTCAAGGGACACCTACGGGAGACTGCAATTCAACACTGGCCCCTGTAAATATCCTAACCCAATCATTCCAACCCCCTCCAATGTACAGTCATTTACCTAGTATGGTTTTGTCAATAGTTCAATGTACAATTGTGTTTGTTTGTACAGTGTCTCCTCCCCCCCCCCCCTCAATGTACAGTGTTACTTGTTTATACAGTGTGCCCCCCGCCCCCCCCCCCCCCCCAACCACCTCCAATGTAAATTACCCAGTATGGTTGTCAATATCCCAATGTACCCAACCCCCCCCACCCAACCTCCAATGTACAGTTTCTACGTCAAATGTATATACTCCCTTTTCTTGACTCCTTCTGTATCACAAACAGTACTGTATTTGCAAATCTGGTATGTCATAAATGTATAGATGTAGCAGTACTGACTATCTGTATGTCATGTATGTCATATATGTCTATATGAATTGAAAATGGGGGACCCTGATGGAAACAAGACAAACGTCTTTCTCAGGTCTGCATCCCCTTAACAATTGTATGTATTGAGCCGTACTGTATTGTACCCATTCTGCAATCTGTTAAATAAAGTTTTCATTCATTCATTCATTCAGACTCTACTCACGTGAATCAGTAGGATATGATAGTGTTTAGCTACAGTGTAACAACATATCTCAGACTCTACTCACATGAATCAGTAGGATATGATAGTGTTTAGCTACAGTGGAACAATATCTCAGCCTCTACTCACATGAATCAGTAGGATATGATAGTGTTTAGCTACAGTGGAACAATATCTCAGCCTCTACTCACATGAATCAGTAGGATATGATAGTGTTTAGCTACAGTGGAACAACATATATCTCAGACTGTACTCACATGAATCAGATGGGACCGGAGGGCCACTGCCAGGCTGGTGTTCCAGAGAGAGACCAGTGTCTGGGGGTCTGGAGGAGCAGAGAGGTGGTGTTGGGGGGGCTTCAGCTAAAACACCGAACACCGGGCGAGTCCCGTCCGCCGGTGAAAGAAACACACACCTTCTTCACGCCACGGCCCGCCGCCATCACGGTTAACATTCCAAAATACCGCTGGAATGGCGTGAGAGTCCAGAGAGGGGGAACAGAACCGCGGGTTCGAGAGCAGAGCAGCGCCGCTGTTGATGTGTGAGGGCTTGGAAACCCCCCTCTGCTTTACTTCCGCCCAGGAAACCCCCGTCATAAAGACATGCAGCCAGTGAGGGTGAGTGGCGGGGTGCAGCGCGGCGTGGTGGCCGCCAGGTGGCGGTGTTCAGCGAGTTTCGTTATTTTAACACAAAGAAAAATTGTAAACCTGACTGACAGTACTGTATCTGTATGTATGGGAAATGTTGTGATGATGCTTTTCTGAGAAGACACTGTCATCCATAGGCGTTTCCACACACACACACACACACACTACATAGACTTACATTAATTCTGTAACCCTGGGGGTTTACACATACACTGCCTTTTTATTCTATTTTAATGTGTACTTGGTAAATGGTAAATGGCTGCTTTTTTATATAGCGCTTTTATCGAAAGCGCTTTACAATTTGTTACTCACATTTTTACCCATTCACTCACACATTCACACACTGACGGCGGAGGCGACCATGCAAGGTGCCAACCTGCTCATCGGGAACAACAAGGGGTTAAGTGTCTTGGGAATCGAACCGGGAACCTCCGGATTGCCAGATGACTGCTCTACCCTCCGAGCCACTGTCGCCCCTCCACTGTACTATAATTCTGTGGCCTGTATGTCTTCTACTACCTGTACCCCCCCTCCCCATGTTGCTATGATGCCTGAAGTTCCCCAAGGGGATCAATAAAGGAATATCTTAACCTTAACATAAACCCAACCCTAACCTGAACCTAACCCTACCCCCACATGGAACGGTAACTAAACCTTTGGCTAGAGAAGTTAAACGCTCATAAAACTAAAACTCCCTCTGAGCTATTCAAACGGTCCATCATTATCTATAAACACAGACGACCGTCTTCCTATGAGCTGGAATCCTAAGTATCAACACTTGAATGTGTGATGTCATCAACTGGCACTTTTTGAAGTCGGTCCAATTTGACGATCAATTTCGGGGGCGACTTCAAATATGTAAATGAAAGGGAAAAAAATTTAGTTTGACTTTTTTGTTTGTTCTTTGTTATTTTTATATATATTTATTATTTGAACGGCTTAAGGCTATATATGTAGGCCTACTTGATGTTTGTTTGTTATGTTGCATATTTGAAATAAACTTCAATCAAATCAAATCAAACATACAATTTTAGTTTGAGCCATTACATCCAAATTAGTTGTATTTAATTAACCCTTTCACTACCACACTACCAAAGGGTTAACCCTTCCACTGCGACAATACAGAAGGTTAACCATTTCACTGCCACACGACAAAGGGTTAGGTGTCCTAGGAGTTGAATCACCATGGTTACTGTCATAGTGACCTAGAAGTTAAATCACCATGGTTACTGTCATAGTGACCTAGAAGTTAAATCACCATGGTTACTGTCATAGTGTCCTAGAAGTTAAATCACCATGGTTACTGTCATAGTGACCTAGAAGTTAAATCACCATGGTTACTGTCATAGTGACCTAGGAGTTAAATCACCATGGTTACTGTCATAGTGACCTAGGAGTTAAATCACCATGGTTACTGTCATAGTGACCTAGAAGTTAAATCACCGTGGTTACTGTCATAGTGACCTAGGAGTTAAATCACCATGGTTACTGTCATAGTGTCCTAGAAGTTAAATCACCATGGTTACTGTCATAGTGACCTAGGAGTTAAATCACCATGGTTACTGTCATAGTGACCTAGAAGTTAAATCACCATGGTTACTGTCATAGTGTCCTAGAAGTTAAATCACCATGGTTACTGTCATAGTGACCTAGGAGTTAAATCACCATGGTTACTGTCATAGTGACCTAGGAGTTAAATCACCATGGTTACTGTCATAGTGACCTAGGAGTTAAATCACCATGGTTACTGTCATAGTGACCTAGAAGTTAAATCACCATGGTTACTGTCATAGTGTCCTAGAAGTTAAATCACCATGGTTACTGTCATAGTGACCTAGGAGTTAAATCACCATGGTTACGTCATAGTGACCTAGAAGTTAAATCACCATGTTTACTGTCAGTGTCCTAGAAGTTAAATCACCATGGTTACCGTCATAGTGGCCTAGGAGTTGTTCCACTACTCAGTGTCTATGGAGCAGGTCCAGGATCTGTCTCTACACATATTGTACTTGTGCTGTACGATGACAATGTATTTGAATCTAATTTAATCTGATAAGAAGAGGCCTTGCACGGAATGTTTGTTCTTCCAACATGGCTGCCTGAGACCATCTGTGCAGTGGTAGAGTAGGTGAAACGCTGGAAAAGCACAATATTACTGTTACACTCTGACTTGTGTACAAGATCCAGTAATAAAACAACTTGATTATATTTCTGTTGATATATTTCTCACATATCAACACATAGCAACTGTTGTTTCTTCCAACATGGAGGAAGAATAGAATAGAAATCCTTTATTAATACAGAGGGAAATTCGGTACTACAGATCGCTCACATTGAACAATAAACATTTAGGTCAACAGGACTAAAATAAGAATAAGAAGAATATAATAATATTAAAAATAAGAATAAAATAGAATAAAGAATCAAATAAAATACGGTCCAGGATATACATTCTGGTATGTATATATACATTCTAAAATCTTAAATATAAACTATACAGCCAAAAATATACAGAAATGTACAGTAATAATATATAGTACAATGTACAGTAATAAGTGTAAAAATGGGCGTTAAAAATATTCCAAACGGCCTGGTGAGCTGCTCCAGGGTTTGTCTCTTGATGACATCATCACCGGGGCCGGTCTCTCTGGCGCTCAGCTGAAGGAGAGACTTGTCCCTTGATGATGACATCATCACCAGGTCCGGTCTCTCTGGCGCTCAGCTGGAGGAGAGACTTGTCCCTCGATGATGACATCATCACCAGGTCCGGTCTCTCTGGCGCTCAGCTGAAGGAGAGACTTGTCCCTTGATGATGACATCATCACCAGGTCCGGTCTCTCTGGCGCTCAGCTGAAGGAGAGACTTGTCCCTTGATGATGACATCATCACGGTCCGGTCTCTCTGGCGCTCAGCTGAAGGAGAGACTTGTCCCTTGATGATGACATCATCACGGTCCGGTCTCTCTGGCGATCAGCTGAAGGAGAGACTTGTTCATCTTCACAAATCTAAACTGAACTGCATCAGCGACATAACACACAATGAATTAATGAATGAATGAAAACTTTATTTAACAGATTGCAGAATGTTTAC
Organism: Notolepis coatsorum; assembly: GCF_963971535.1. NCBI lineage: Eukaryota > Metazoa > Chordata > Actinopteri > Aulopiformes > Paralepididae > Notolepis > Notolepis coatsorum. Next base: position 223,361,943 of record NC_140166.1, read on the forward strand.
ATGATCAGGGTCCCCCATTTTCAATTCATAGTGACATTTATGACATACACAACATACATGACATCATGACATTTATGACATAGGGACATACATGACATACAGGTATATAGTACTGTTACATTTGTGACATATATGATATGCAAATATACAGTACTGTTACCCATAGATCCTAACAGAGAATATACATATGATGGGGAGGAGACTGTACATTAGGAGGGGGTGGGTGGGGAGAGAATATATACATGCGGTGGTGAGGAGACTGCCTACTAGGAGGGGGTGGGGGGGTTTGGCCATTTACGGTGGCCAGTTTCTAATTGCAGCCTCCCGTAGGTGCTCTTTTAGAGCGGTTTTGAATGTGGGTAGGGATTCACAGTCCTTTACAGCTTTAGGCAGGGCGTTCCACATTGATGTGGCATAATTGCGAAACATGTTTAGTCCCTTGTTTGAGCCGAATCTGGGTTTAACATGATTTGTTGAGCTTCCTCTGGTGTTGTGGTCGTGGTATTCACTGACCTTTGGGAAGTATTTTGACATGTACATGGGTACCTTAGTCGTATAGTGTATCTTGTAGACCAGGCCCATTGCAAGTTGATGTACTCTGTCGTCGGTGAGGTGGGTTCTAGGAGTAAGGTCAAGTAGTAGTCTGACCAGTTTGTTTTGTGATGTTTGTAATCTTGTTTTTAGCGCCTTTGAGGTGCTTTGGTACCATGAGGTGCAACCATAGTCGTAGTACCCTTGAATGAGTGCTCCTGCCAGAGTCTTCAGGGTGTTCTTGTTTACCAGAGAGGAGATCCGGTACAAGAATCGAGTTCGTTGGTTGACTTTTTTTATTACATTGGATGCCATTTTGTCACAGGAAAGATTTGCCTCTAGGATGGACCCTAGGTATGTAATGTCATCTTTCCTTCTGACAATATTGTCACCCACTGTAACTGAGAAGCCGTCGGTCTTGCTGAGTTTGTTATTTGAACCGAAGAGAATGGACTCTGTTTTGCCCAGGTGTAATGATAGTTTGTTATCAGCGAGCCATATGCAGATTCTGCCTAGTTCTGAGCTGAGGGTTTTTTCAACCTGTAACTTGTTCTTGTCAGAGACCAGCAGGGCTGAGTCGTCCGCAAACAGGAACAAGTTGCAGTCACAAGCTGACGACATGTCATTTGCATAAATTAGGAACAGTAGCGGTCCTAGTATGCTTCCTTGTGGAACACCACAGCTCACTGTGAGGGGGGGGGGGGGGGGGGTAGGGTACCGTTTACCTCCACCATCTGTTCCCTCCCCTCAAGGTAGGATTGCATCCAGCTCACTGATAGACTATCAAAACCAATTGCTTTTAGCTTGTCAATCAGAATGGAGTGATTGACCGTGTCAAAGGCCTTTTGTAGGTCCAGCATGACCATGCCGCAGTATTTGCCTGCGTCCACCTCTTGTTTGATGTGGTCATTCAAATAGAGAAGGCATGTGTCAGTGGAGTGGGATGTTCTGAAGCCAGATTGGAATTCGTAGATTAGATTTTTTTCCGCTAGGTACTTTTCGACCTGTTCGTAGACTATTTTTTCCATGACTTTCGAGATGGAGGTGAGAATAGAAACAGGGCGGTAGTTGCCTGGGTCTAATTTGCTGCCCTTTTTGTGCAGAGGGGTCACCCTCGCAATTTTGAAGTCCTTGGGGACGTGTCCCTGTTTTATGGAGAGGTTTATTATGTGTGTGATGATTGGGGTGATGGCGGCTGCTGAGTCTCTGAGGAATTTGGAGGGGATGTTGTCATGGCCAGTGGCCTTGTTAGGTTGGAGCGCGCTCAGTTTATTGAGTACCTCATCTGTTGTTACCATTTCCAGCTTGAAGTCGTCCTTGCGGACCCCTAGGTTTTTGTAGTAAGCTACTATGTGTTCTACCCCATTGTTACGAACTGGCTCAAGCTCGCAACAAGAATAGGGAGACACAGGCACAATTTAAGAAATAACAAAGAATTTATTATCAGTCAGCCAATATATATGAGTATCAGTGTGTCAGCAGTGTGTGGATGAGTGTATGTGCAGCATGAATGTGTAGGTGTAAAAGCAAAGAAAAGCAACCAAAACAAATGAACCAAAAGTAACAGCCAAATGACCAAAGAACCAAATAAACAACAGACAGCAACCAGACAAACAAAGAACCAAAAACAAATGGGGAGTTCGCCAGAGATCAGAGGCAGCCTCTCTCTGATATCCTGCTGGGACACACCGGCCCAGGTGTGCACCAATTAGCTGACGAGCCTTCCCCAGCTCTGCTCTGCCAGCCAGAGCAGAGGAAGGCTACACAGTGTGGGGGAGGGTCGTCACACCTCCCCCCATAAGACAGGGACCCTAGGGTCACTGTTTTCAACCCAGACACCGTATTACACTCTAATAAAAATTACATTTCCTCCAAAAAAGTGACAGCTGAACATGGGTCGCATAGACATGCCCACCAACTCCCCATCCAGCCACTCCATCCCAGCCTCAGCAACTCCGGTGCGCCAGAGAAGCCTTTTAAGAGTAGAGGGAGCCCCAGCCTCAGCAACTCCGGTGCGCCAGAGAAGCCTTTTAAGAGAAAAGGGTTAGTAACCGGAATGGGCAGACAGACATATTTAAACACATGGGTGAAAATTAGGATTTTTACATATGTTTTCCTCTTCCTCTCCCCCCATATTCACTCCATTCTCCCCTTTTCCCTCAGTCATCTGTTGTCTGAGCTGCTCCTCTCTGCCACCTCCTGCCTGAGCCTGGTCAACAACAGCTTGCTGCTGCTGGAGACGATCAATCTCCGTTTTCACATCCTTCTGCAGGTTAACCAGCTGTCCTTGCAGCTCAGTCAGCTTGCCCTCTGATTGGCTGAGGGAGGTCTTGAGGGCGGATACTTCCTGGTTGTGGCTGAGGGAAACAGACAACGGGACAGCGGGCACAGGAAAAGTAACATTCTCTCGTGGTACGGCACAGGCTGGCAACACGTCTGGGTTACACTCATTCATATGTGGCTCTCCCACCAGCTGTGCCGAAGTACCTACTAATGAAGGTGGCACGTCACGCTTACCAACCAAGTCATTACCCAAAATCACTGCCACTCCTTCAACAGGCAACGAGGGCCGAACTCCCATGGACACCACCCCCTGTACCAGATCTGAGGAGAACATGAGGTTATGAAGGGGAGCAGACACAACTTGTAACCCCATCCCACAAACCCGTACATCACGACCTGTATATGATCTGGGTGAAAAAGGCAATGCCGATCCCACAATAAATGAATCCAACGCACCGGTATCTCGCAGGATTTTAACCGGTACAAAGGAATCACTTCCCACCAATGAAACATGACCCTCCGTAATATAAGGAGAATAACCGCTTTCAATGTCTGATATTGTAGCTGTTACTGTCGCAGGTCTTGTATGCCACCTAACTGCATCAATGGCATCAGCCTTGCTACCAATACGAGCAGGTGCAGCCAACGCGACAGGTCTCACCTGGCCATTTTCATTTGAGAATTCCGCCTCTGCTCTGCGACTAGGGCACTCATTCTTCCAATGCCCTTCACGCCGACAGTAATGACAATTGGTACTATTGTCACTCTCCTTCCCAGAACCATTATTAGGCCTAGAATAAGCCGATTCCACGTTTGACCCAAAACGTCTGTCTGTGCGTGGAGAAAATCTATTCTGCTGCACACTACTACCTGCTTCGGCAAATGTACGTTTATGAATTAGACTAAATTCATCAGCCAACATTGCTGCTTCTTGCAGAGTTTTAACTTTTCGTTCGTTTAAGTAAGTAGCAATACTATATGGCACACGGTTTTTTATTTGCTCTAGTACTACTAAATCTGACAGTTCCTGAAAAGTTCCAACATCTGACGCAGAACACCATCGAGTAAACTGTACTACCAGATCACGGACAAAATCAACATGAGTCTGGTGCTCCCTTTTTTCCCAATTTCTAAAACGTTGCCGATATGCTTCGGGGACCAACTCATATGCACGCAACACTATAGCTTTAACTGTCGCATAGATCTTACTGTCTGCTACAGTCAAAGAAGCATAAGCCGCTTGTGCTTTTCCTGTGAGGACACACTGCAACAACAAAGTGCACTCCTCATCAGACCACTTTCGTGCACTTGCCACCCGCTCAAACAAAGAAAAAAACAGGTCCGGATCCTTTTCTGTGAACTGGGGAAGCAGTTGCCGGTTAGATCCCACATTAAATGTACTTTCCTCCTGACCAGTGACCCCGGAGGACATTTTCCCCTCAATTATCTGCTTCAATTTAATGGTTTCCATCTCTAATTGTGATTGGAAAGAATCCGCTTTAATTCTTTCCATTCTTTCCTCATGTTCCATACTCCTTCCCTCATGTTCCAATTTAAGAGTTAACAACTCCTTTTGCTGTTCAAAGGTCAAAGCTACAGGGGTCACTGTAGGTGAAATGACAGGTTTATCTATATCAATCAAAATCTCCCTCCCCACCAATGTGTCTCTCAACAATACTCTCACATCTTCCTTCAAATGTTTATCAGTCACCTCAATCTCAAAGTGCTCAGCAATTTTTTGCAGGTGTTCCCTTGTACACTGGTTCAATAACTCGATTGAAGGAGTGTGTATAAAGTCTTTTACAATGGACGCCATATCTAAAGCACTAATCACTACTTATATAGAAAACAAACAGAAAACATGGTGAGCAAGACTTTCCGAGTGCCAATCCCTAACCATATACAATGATATTTGTATTTTTTTTAGCAACCCTGGTTCCCTACCAATATCACTAATCTAAACCTAACCGTCTTCTTTCTTTACCCTCGACAGAGACCGAAGTCTCCACCTTACAGACTCCAGTTCAAAACAAAAAAGTAAAAATAATAAATTTAGTGCATTCGGCGCCTACCTAACCAGGGCTACTCACTACCACTTTTAAACAGATTAAATAGCACTCAAAAAGTCATACTCACCACACGCTGCATGTCCACAGAGGAGAGGATTCACCACACTGCCAGCCATCACAAAACTGCAAAACTAAAGGTCAATTTGAAGAAAATAACCAAATTAACATTCAACATTTCCAATTTGCACCTGAATCTCCCCCAATCCAAGACATATTCAATTAATTTCAGCAAACAAATAGTTTCCAGGTTACTCACCACACTGGCAACCAGTCCACCCTAGATCACTCCCACTAGGGCCCAATGTAGGGAGTGAAAAATATGAACATGCCGAAAAAAAAATTCTTACAAACAATTCTAGGGTCCAAATTGTTTTTCTTTTATAATACCGGATGTATTCTTTTTTGACGAGCCCCCACTTGTTACGAACTGGCTCAAGCTCGCAACAAGAATAGGGAGACACAGGCACAATTTAAGAAATAACAAAGAATTTATTATCAGTCAGCCAATATATATGAGTATCAGTGTGTCAGCAGTGTGTGGATGAGTGTATGTGCAGCATGAATGTGTAGGTGTAAAAGCAAAGAAAAGCAACCAAAACAAATGAACCAAAAGTAACAGCCAAATGACCAAAGAACCAAATAAACAACAGACAGCAACCAGACAAACAAAGAACCAAAAACAAATGGGGAGTTCGCCAGAGATCAGAGGCAGCCTCTCTCTGATATCCTGCTGGGACACACCGGCCCAGGTGTGCACCAATTAGCTGACGAGCCTTCCCCAGCTCTGCTCTGCCAGCCAGAGCGCCTGTTCCTTAATGACAAGCAAGCAGTGCAAGAATGCGGAAGCATTCGTCACCGCAGGTACCGTAGTGGCGTGCGGTAATGCGCCTTTCATTTTCCTTCGCCCAGCGCCCAGGTGCGTGCACCGGCGGCGGCGTGCTCGCTCAGGTGCGTGCGTGCGCCGGCGTGCTCGCGAGGTGCCCGCGCATGCGCATGAGATCCCGCCTTGGTTCGACACGAGCGGATGCCAGAAACCGCCCCTTATTCAGTATCCAGAAATAGCTCAATTGGCAAGACTGCATGGCTCTGGATCCTACGGCTCGTTTGCTGGCGAGTTCGAATCCCATCAAATATTTTTTTTTAACGTGATTTTTTTTTTAACGTGTATTCTTTCGCCGGTTAAGGTTAGGCATGGTTAAGGTTAAGGTTAGGCATTGTTTCGGAGTTGGTTAAGGTTAGAACGGTTAAGTTTAGGCGCTGTTAAGGAGCTGGTTAAGGTTAGAGTTTGTCAAAGAGAATGGCAATATTCTTTCTATGGTTAAGGTTAGGCATGGTTAAGGTTAAGGTTAAGGTTAGGCATTGTTTCGGAGTTGGTTAAGGTTAGAACGGTTAAGTTTAGGCGCTGTTAAGGAGCTGGTTAAGGTTAGAGTTTGTCAAAGAGAATGGCAATATTCTTTCTATGGTTAAGGTTAGGCATGGTTAAGGTTAAGGTTAGGCATTGTTTCGGAGTTGGTTAAGGTTAGAACGGTTAAGTTTAGGCGCTGTTAAGGAGCTGGTTAAGGTTAGAGTTTGTCAAAGAGAATGGCAATAGACAGCCTATTTCCGCGCGACAGCTCCCAAAGCGGGCCTGAAAAGAAAGGCGCTTTACCGTAGTGGCGTGCGGTGACGAATGCTTCCGCATTTTTGCACTGCTTGCTTGTCATTATGCTACACGCAGCCAGAGCAGAGGAAGGCTTCACAGTGTGGGGGAGGGTCGTCACACCCATAAAGCCCTGAGTGGGAGGGTAGTTTGTTTACCAGTGTTGTGGCTATGTTTGTGAAGAAAATGTTTAAGTAATTGGCTACATCCAGCTTGTCTGTGATGAGCGTGTTGTCCGTTTTTATGTTTATGTTACCTTGTACACCGGTTAGATGCCAACTTCTTTTTGTTGTACTGTACTTATATGATGACAATACATTTGAATATAATCTAATATGATACCAGGCCTTGCACAGAAAACTGGCTGCCTGTAACCATTGGTAACCAGTTTCAGTGGAGTGGCAGCTAAAACAGTGGAAAAGCATATTACTGTTCCACTGTGACTTGGTTTACAAGATCCAGTAATAAAACAATTTGTTGTGAAGGGCCAGATTAAACCGAATATATATATATTTATTTATATATATATATTTAATTGTATTTGTATATTCTCTAATATTCCCTGATATCCCTTGTATATTCCTTGTACAATATGCATTGAATATCCATTCTAGCCTACTGAACATCCCATAATAGTCTCCATTCTACTATTGGTCGAGACCTTGGTGCCAGGCTGCCATACCCCCCAGACCCAGTTCAAACGTACCGCTCAACATGTACGAACAAGTCCTAGTTCCGCGTAGGAATCTGGCTACCGCACCACTAATGGTACTATTTGTTCATAGTGCGTATATATACTGCGCTACTAAAGTAGGACTTCCCTTTTTAGTCCAGTTTCTTACCCTCCAATAGAGTGACAGACGTAAAGCCTCCCCGCGACGCCACGTGTGGGAGTAAGGCCAAGTTCGGCCTACCATCGGTATTGAGACATCGTGTATATTAATATTTGAATAGTCATATTTGGCACTATATCGTCGAGTTGGACGTAGTCTATTAAGCTAATAATAGTCTATTCATATGTAGTGCTTCGTGCGGTGAGAATACTATCGTAGTCAGTACCCCCATCGTTTCGGGTAGAACTGGCTGCTTATCCAGGGTGGCCGACCCCATGTGAGGCTGCACCCGAGGAGCCCCAGAGCCGACGAGCGAGTGGACCTGCATACCGGATTATTCTACCGACGACAGCCCGCCTTCCCAGGCACGGATTATGCTTTGTATACAGTGATTATTCTATGGATAAAGACCAACACTGCCGTGTGTTGGAAACCCCCCCCCCGGAGAGGACGACAGGTGAGGAGACGCTCTACACGACGAGGTCGCTTCACGTCTCTCCATCGTGGACCGGAGGAAGCCGGCCCACAGAGAGTCCAACTGCTTTCATCTGTGGATCGAGGATCGCTGAGGCACCGAGCCGCACAACCGTGGGTTCTCCCAGGATACCCTCGGCCAGACGGATACAGCCAGACTCTACCCCCCCCCCCCCTTCTCCAGTTGTCTTACAAGCGACCGGAATTCCCCCCTAGTGTATCCAGTTCTATAATCATTAAAGTATCATTGCTATTATTCCTTAAATATTCCAGGTTGTACATTTACCGCCTGCGCCACCAGAGATTGGACGTTCTCTATTGATATACCAACGAATACTCATTTGCCATAAAAGTGCATCCTATTTCAAATCATAAATGTAATTAAGTGATTGCTCTACATACCTTTTGCTATGTATTAATTATTATTAAACGCAGACTTTCGACTTGGTACATTTGTGTTGGATCGTTTCATCTACGTGGGAGTGTTTACCATAATTATTTATGCCTAGTACTGGGTGGCCAGAGTCTAAAGTACAAGAGGTAGTGGTAGTAAGTATCATATCTAACAATACAGTCAGGGAATTGTACCCCTCAGTTACACAATTGTATTACATTTTTGTTGATATATTTCTTGTGTATAAAACCATTGTTTTACACATAGCAACTGTTGTCTCTTCCAACAGGGAGGGCATTCCAAACATTTCCTAAATCACTTCTGGCCTCTCTCTGCTTCTCATAATTATATTATTCAGTTCAGACTGTTCTGAATCGCCTGGAATTTGTAGAAATGGACAGAAGAGGGCACTGTTGACAACAATTCAAGGGGCTGGATATATAACTCATTTGGCTCGATTCAGGCAAGGAATAATATGGTGTATATATTTAATTTTTTTACCAGTGATTTTGCCAGAATAAAACAATTTGTTTGTTGATATATTTCTTCATATATCAACAAATAATAAACATTGTTTTGCACATAGCAACTGTTGTGTTGCCACAGTAGAAAGGAAATGTATGACAGCTGGCCTGCGTCAGACCTTGCGGGTGTGCTATGCACAAAAATAACATCACAGGCTTGTCATGCGTGTTTTCTCTATTGCATTGTACTGTTGACAATGAATATTGACAATTGACAAAGTAGGGCTGTCTTTTTTTTATGTGTCTATTCATTGTTTAAACCAATGGGGTTTTTCTTCACAGTTGCAGATAAAGATTAGGCTACACTAATATTATAGTATTATACTATTATAGTATATGACTCGTCATAACAATTTAAATAAAACAATTATCATAATGATGTAGCCTAGTGTCTGCATCCGCTTGGCGCTCCATCAAGACGTCACCATCACTTTCGTACCAACCGTGCCCTTATTGGATTATTTATGTTGACCAAACTGATATTCATTAAAGAAAGTTGATTTAATAAAAAAAAAAAAAACTAATTTAATCAGATTAATCACTTTATTCAAATTGAGTATTTAGTTTGACGATATTTATAAGAAGAAAAAAGAAAAATGTAAAAACTAATTTGGAGTACGTCATAAAATATGACGACAGACATTCGAAGCTTCGTTCGAATACTTTGAATGTTAAAAGAGGACATTGGGTACAGCCCTACCCCAAAAGCCTGTAACTGTTCCGCAACAGTAAGTGACTTCCGGGGTAGGCCTGATTGGCCCCGACAGGCACGTGACGCGGCAAACTCAGGACGCGCAACGAGGCTGCTGAGAGCTGTCGCGCGGAAATAGGCTGTCTATTGCCATTCTCTAACACAAACTCTAACCTTAACCAGCTCCTTAACAGCGCCTAAACTTAACCGTTCTAACCTTAACCAACTCCGAAACAATGCCTAACCTTAACCATGCCTAACCTTAACCATAGAAAGAATATTGCCATTCTCTAAGACAAACTCTAACCTTAACCAGCTCCTTAACAGCGCCTAAACTTAACCGTTCTAACCATAACCAACTCCGAAACAATGCCTAACCTTAACCTTAACCATAACCATGCCTAACCTTAACCATAGAAAGAATATTGCCATTCTCTAACACAAACTCTAACCTTAACCAGCTCCTTAACAGCGCCTAAACTTAACCGTTCTAACCTTAACCAACTCCGAAACAATGCCTAACCTTAACCATAACCATAACCATGCCTAACCTTAACCATAGAAAGAATATTGCCATTCTCTAAGACAAACTCTAACCTTAACCAGCTCCTTAACAGCGCCTAAACTTAACCGTTCTAACCTTAACCAACTCCGAAACAATGCCTAACCTTAACCTTAACCATAACCATGCCTAACCTTAACCGGCGAAAGAATACACGTTAAAAAAAAAAATCACGTTAAAAATTTTTTTTTTGATGGGATTCGAACTCGTCAACAACGGACCGCAGGATCGCAGGACCGCTGCTCTGCCAGGTGAGCTGAAGCGCCGAATGAAAGTCGTAGCGGATTTGGACGGTTACATCATTCCGCAAGCTCTGCCGCTCCGCTCCGCGGAGCGTGCCGCGCGGCAGAGAAAGTTGCGCGTCACGTGCCTGTCGGGGCCAATCAGGCCTACCCCGGAAGTCACTTACTGTTGCGGATAAGCTATAAGCACCCCCAAAGCATCGAACACTCAGGAGGATCCACTGGACCGGACCTGCCCAAAGTAGGGCTGTACCCAATGGTTCGAAGCTTCGTTCATAATGTTGACATTCGAATTCTAAATTAACATTCGATTTTTTTTTTAATAAAATAAAAAGAATAAACATTTAATATATATATATATATTTTTTTTTATATGTGTATTCATTCCGTTTAAACCAATGGTGTTTTTCTTCACAGTTGCAGATAAAGATTAGGCTACCCTAATAGTATTGTCATAGTATATATATATATATTCAGATTAAATTTGTATTGCCTATATTTATTCGAACATATATTAGGGCATAGAAACTCATCTGCACCTTTGTTTATATGGTTTAATTTTCTCATATTTTATATTCAGATTCGATTTTTTTTGCCTATATTTATTGCCTTTCTTCCATTACCCTGACCATACCTGTACCCCCCCCCCCCCCACCTTCAATAAAGGATGATCTCATCTGATCTCACTTCTGCTTCCATCATATCAGCTGATTCTACCCTCACTACAACTGAAATGAAGTCGATGTACACAATGTTTTTATAGATGCATGAATGCCTAGTGAGTGAATGTACAGAATATGTTTTAAATTGTTTTTGATATTAGTTTTAATGTCCTTCTATTTTTCTGTTTCTTTCTGGCTTTAACCCTTTCACTGCCACACTACAGAAGGTTAACCCTTTACTAGTACTGTGTAAGGGTTAACCGTTTGGTAGTGCGGCAGTGAAAGGGTTAACATCTAGCCCAGGGACGACAACTGAAAAAATAGCAACCCTGCTAACGTTGGCATATTTACAGTTTTTCATTTATAAATGTATAACTGTTGATTGATAGGCACCGTCCCATATCAAATAAACGGAGAAAAAAAGAAAAAAAAAGAAGAAAGTTTGCCACAACACAGAGATTTACAACTTTAATACAACTCTTGGTTTTCAACGAGAGCAACTGGCGTTTAACCCCCTCTTCAAGCTCGAACGGCCGGCGGAGGACGAGGTCAGAGGTCACCGCGCAGAGACGCCGCCGCCGCTACCGACGACAACGTGGCGCGTCTCCACGGCGACACCGACCCCGCCCTCCGCTCGTCGCTCCAGCGCTCATGCGACAAGGGGAAAAAAAGCATTCTGTTTACACAGTGTGATGTAACAGTGAAATAGAACAATTATACAAACTGTCCCGCGGAGCACTTGATATCTACTAACCCTGTTTCTGATTTTAACTTATCTAATATTAGGCCTAAAATGTTCTAAAAACCTCCCCTAAAAACAGTCCAACAGTACCGGACGCCGACCGGCGTCACATAAAACACGTTCTGGGAACCCGATAGCGGAGCAGGAAACAAGGGGCGGGGCTAAATGAGTCAGCCTATCGGATCCAGCAGACACAGGGGGCGGGGCTAAAAGCGTCAGCCTTTCGGATCCAGGGAGGGGCGGGGCTAAACGCGTCAGCCTTTTCGGATCCAGCGGACACAGGGGGCGGGGCTAAAAGCGTCAGCCTTTCGGATCCAGCGGACACACAGGGGGCGGGGCTAAAAGCCTTTTGCCGCCCCCGTGTTGATACTCTCACCGCGCCGCAGACTCCGCCCCCTGCTCCGATCTGTGATGTCAGAGTGCCCCGTTTCCACCCCTTATACACCATTCAAAGAGGCACTCTGACATCAGAGATCGGAGCAGGGGGCGGAGTCTGCTGACATCAACGACCACTGGGGGGCGGCAGGGGGACAATGTGTTTAGTGACTCTTTAAATAAGACATTTCCTACCGTTCCATTTCCCAGTCAAACTGATTTTTTTGGAACAGAGCAGGACCTCTGAATAACGGTTGGATATCTTGTCGAAGCGGACAGAATAGATCACCTCACCCGATTACAATCAATATCAGATTTTGACTGGTTAATTTCCCACCTGGCTCTTAAAACCTCTTAAAAAGGATAGTTGTGATTTCTGTAACCCTAGCCCTATTTCCTACGTACCAAAGATGTTGATCGGTACGATCCTTTAATATAATTAGCCGATAATTAGCCACAAACCAATGCAACGTCAATGGTGTCGAGCTCCTGGCTGAGGCTCGGTCAACTCTTTAACCCTTTCACTACCACACTACTAAAGGGTTAACCCTTTCACAACCACACTACAGAAGGTTAACCCTTTCACTACCACACTACCAAATGGTTAACCCTTTCACTGCGACAATACAGAAGGTTAACGCTTTCACTACCACACTACCAAATGGTTAACCCTTGCACAGCTGTCAGCCACGCTACAGAGGGTAACCCTTTCACAACCACACTACCAAAGGGTTAACCGTCTGTGGTGTGGTAGTGAAAGGGTTAAAAGACAGGAGCTTGACCCAACTGAGTTTGCATTGGTCTGTGGGTTAACTAACCAGAGTGGGTTAACTAACCAGAGCTAGTATGAGAAAGGACTCCACCCTTTAGTAGGACACCGGGACGGAGGGTTGCGAAAATCACAAACTATCCCTTTAAACATTATTGAACAAATTCCATTCCAACGCAACCTCATCACAGTTTGGTCGCCCGAGACGGCCACTTCGAATATCATAAATATGAACCATCGCAAAGAATACAATAGCTTAATAATAACCGTGATCAAAGGTAAATCTATACAATTTCAGCGGATCATGGTTTTTCACCTAATATCGTTAGAGATACAAAAAAGAAAAAAATCGCATCGGTTCTTTTTCCGACAGTAACCCCGCTGACTTGCATACAAATTCCTAACGTTATTGTCGAACCGGCATAGCTTTGATTATTCTCAACATGTAGCAGACGGACAGTAAAAGAGACAGTAAGCCAAACGCTAATAATCGCAATCATTTCAGTTCACAAAAAAAAAACACAGTGTGAGAGAGAGAGAGGATGGGGTGAACCAACAGGGAAAACACGGTATCTCACGTATGAACCCACCCCCCACTGCCTTAACCTCATCCCAACCCTAACCGCCCATTGGACGCGGTACCTGAACCCACCCCCCCTCTGCCTTAACCTCATTGGACGTCGCATCCCCCAACCCTAACCGCCCATTGGACGCGGTACGTGAGATACCCGTTTTTTTTCATTCTTGTGAACCCGCGTTAAGAGACGGCGACGAACACTGGATGTCTGTAAACACTGATGAAGAAAGGAACGAAAGTGGACGCTTAAATATGGATTAAAAGAAAGATATTTTAGATGTTGAAAGAATGTACAGAAAGGATATTTCAGGAGAAACAAAATAACTTCAACCGAGGTGCGTGAACTGGAACGAACTAGCGAGGGAGGAACACCTCTTTGGAGGCCGACGATGTTCTAAAAATAATGTTCTTTAATCTTACAATTAACTTTTCTTTTATTGCATGAATGAAGAACTTACTTTTTTTTAGAACATCCATCTGCCTCAGAAGGACATTTCAAGAAGCCGATTCATCCAGATAACATCTGGATGTTTTTATCAGTTTAATCCTGGGATACAGGTTTTCATATCTAGGGACAATCTCTCGTTTTGGACAAAACACTTCTTGAAGTTCTTCTCTGGCTGAGCAACCCTGCTCTTTGAAATACCCCCTGAGCTGCAGACAAAAAATAACCATCATAATAATAACAATAATAATAATCATCATAATCCTATTGGTCCAGATATTGGGTACATCTGGGCATGATGGTGTAAAGTGCTGTTGGCATGGCAACCCTGCTTCACAATCACCGATGGAATGATCAATCACTCAATTATCAGTCAATTATCAATCATTCCTTCAACCCATCGATCAATCAACGTCCTTCAGAGAAACCTTCCATCTCCAATTCTATGATTTAAAATAAAGTCCACCTAGAGAAACGCTCTTTTTGGGGTGTTTTTTTTCTTTTCGACAAAAGGGCCCATTGGGGCTGTCGTCACTTCCTGGTGCACGTTCTCACGCGGGAGATTAGAACGTCGAGAACCGAGCGTTCTAAGGACGACGTCCACTTGAAAAGCTAATCAAGTGGTATAATTCTACGGTTGAATTCACGAGTGATTCGATTATCGCAGGTCATCTTGCCTCTACCAAAAATGTCCGATTAGACGACGTGATCAAATAATACGAGTGTATATAACGTGACGGACGCCCGTCTCCCCACCTTGAAGAACGCGGTGCGCGTGACGCCGGGAGCGACCCCCGCCCATATTGCATTGTGTGTGAAAGATATGACAGAAGTCGTGGCGTCGATGAGGAACACCTCCTTCTCCTTCCCTGAAATCATGCGAGTGTGACGTTTGTGAGACAACGATCATGTGATCACATCAAAACAATCTTAATTAAATAATAAATCCGTTCCGCACAGTCGGTGACGGATCGACCCGTCGCAGGGGTTTGGTTCTTCTCGTTTTCCGGGTTCTCTCGGGTTACCGGCGGTCCGCTCGGGCCGGTAGTTTGGTTTCTACCGTTCCGGGTTGCAGTTCTGGTGAGTTATGATACACATTGTGGCGGTGTCTCCTGCTTCGAGCAGGGCCCGGTTCCAAGTCCAAGAACCTCTCCCGTGACTGGATCTCTGCGCTACGATGAACAACCTTTCATTTATAACCGCTTTGACCAGTCTTACCTCCACATAGTCGCTCTGACTTACAGCTCGGAAAAGGTTTATGGTTATTTCAGAATCTTCCAGGCATGGAAAACATATTTTTAGAAATGCCATAACATTCCCAGGACTGTCGTGCCCGTGGAGACCCTGTTGTAGGAGGGAGGAAGGAAGGCCACATCTCACCATCTAGTGAAAACCTCCCGCCTCTTGATGTGGTGTTTCTACCGTTTCTACCGGTTCCGAGATCTAATGAAACATGATTACATGTCAAACTAACGTTCTATAATGGATCGGATCCGAAACTCAATAACAGCCGATACTTAAAAACAATGTCTTTATTTCTGTCCATCTTTCTTTATGTCCGTGTTTATCTTTCAGTCTGTGTCTATATTTCCATCAATCTGTCCGTCTGTTTTTCTCCGTCTGTGTGTGTATCTTTCTCTGTCTGTCTATCCTTCTCTGTCTCGTTCTTTCTGTCTGTTTGTATTTGGTGGCAGCTGTGCACTGTCCGAGTGTTTTGCAGGAGGGGGATGGGGGGTGAAGGTAGCAGGACTGACCTTGAAATCTCAAGGTCATAGAGGGGGGAGGAACTTGGGGGGGGGGGGGATCTCAGGAAATAACCTCTGTGACGAGATCATCAAGTTCTTAGGTCAAAGGTCATAACAATGACTTGTGTGAGACACGGGAGGCTGGTCAAGGCCTAAAAGAGGAAGGGGAGAGGCTGAAGGGGACCCCTCTTCAGAACGGGCCATGGGGGAGGCAGGGAGGGAGGGAAGAGGTCCATTCCAACATGGCCGCCTACTCAGGAGGCCTGGGGAAGCTGCTCTTCTGCTGGAGAGGACGACTCCTGGAAGAGACACCAGGGACACATTAGAGTGAAGAGTAGAACCCAGCAGAATATAGTAGAACCCAGCAGAATATAACAGAGATAGAGAGTAAGAGTAGAACCTGTGATATAAAGCTAGCAAAGTGTAGTGGTACATATATACAGCTGTGATATGAAGCTAGCAATGTGTAGTGGTACATTTACAGCTGTGATATGAAGCTAGCAATGTGTAGTGGTACATATACAGCTGTGATATGAAGCTAGCAAAGTGTAGTGGTACATATACAGCTGTGATATGAAGCTAGCAAAGTGTAGTGGTACATATACAGCTGTGATATTAAGCTAGCAAAGCGTAGTGGTACATATACAGATGTGATATGAAGCTAGCAAAGCGTAGTGGTACATATACAGCTGTGATATTAAGCTAGCAAAGTGTAGTGGTTAGAGCTGCCGCGGTATCGGTATTACCGCGGTATCGCTGTTACATCATGCCCACCGCAGCGTTGGGCTGAATACCGGCATCACCGCTGTTTTTTATTATATTATTATTATTATTACGCTCTCGTTGGGCTTGCGGCTCTGCAGATATACCCTACTTCTCTGTCGAGATTCCAAGCGACCCTATTGGGTACCAGAAAAGTCACATGAAACACTGCAGACCACTGATTGGTCAGAAGAGATACGCGTCACATGCTTGGAGCATCTTGCAGTGCGTTTACTTCCTGAATCTCAGCCATCACAACACGGCTAATAGTACGTTAGCTCCCACCGGAGACCGGAGTGGATTACCGACGCCGTCGCTCCTCAGGGAACGAGGCATAATGATTTTACTGCAACGAAATGTTATAATAAAAGCCCTTCGTTCTATACACTTGTCTGATTGAAAACTTTATTAACAGACCGCAGAATGGGTACAACTCGGCACGCTCTGAGCAAAGAAAGGAACTTAGATATTAATTGAGTAACGCTTGCCTTGCTATGTGGTCCGGTAAATACGAACGTGTAACTATACTAACGTTAATGCCACAAATCGAATGCCTTTGTAATCATAAGTAGTAACGTTATAATAATAAGAAGAAAGGGTCGGGGGGGTAACCGGCGGGCGCGACACCGAGGGGAGACTTCGAATCCGTGTTTCACTTTTAATAACGAATGCGTGCATGCCGAATCCCAAACAATATTCATGCTGCAAAGTCATCCTCTAAAGATAGACATTTAGACTAGAGGCAGGCTATATGCTATATAAAGAGTAGACTACAAAAAAAATGCATTCAAACGTTTTTTTTTTGTGTGTGTGTGTGCGGTAATACCGCGGCGGTAGGAAATATTTTGCAAATGTGTGCGGTAAGGAAAACATCAATACCGCGGCAGCTCTAGTAGTGGTACATATACAGCTGTGATATGAAGCTAGCAAAGCGTAGTGGTACATATAGAGCCGGAAACCGGCAAAGGGAATGTGTGTGTTTACACTTTACAGTGAACATTCGCTCCTTTAAAAAAAACTAAAACAATAACCGCAAACGCTCAACCAATACATTCTTGGTTGGACAAGACTGGACCAAACCATCGACCAGGCTCAGCCCTAGAAACCACCTTGTGGGCGGAGCACTGTGTGAAACTCTGTCATCTAAAAAGTCTCTCTCTCTCCCTCTGTCTCCCTCTCCCCCTCTCTCTCTCCGTCTCCCTCTCTCTCTCTCTCTCTCCCTCCCTCCTCTCTCTCCCCCTCCCTCTCTCCCTCCGTCCCTCCCTCTCTCTCTCTCTCCCTCTCCCTCTCCCTCCGTCCTTCTCTCTCTCTCTCCCTCCCTCTCTCCCTCCCTCCCTCCCTCCCTCCCTCCCTCTCTCTCTCCCTCTCCCTCTCTCCCTCCGTCCCTCCCTCTCTCTCTCCCTCTCCCTCCGTCCTTCTCTCTCTCCCTCCCTCTCTCCCTCCCTCCCTCTCTCCCTCTCCCTCTCTCCCTCCGTCCCTCCCTCTCTCTCTCCCTCTCCCTCCGTCCTTCTCTCTCTCCCTCCCTCTCTCCCTCCCTCCCTCTCTCTCTCCCCCTCTCTGTCCCTCCCTCCCTCTCTCCCTCCCTGTCTCTCGACACACATGCGTACCTCCTTCTGCTCCTCAGGGGTGACCGGGGCGGTGGCTCCTCCCTCCTCGGGGGAGGGAGACACCTCCATCTTGTCGTCCTCCCCTCCTCCCTTGGCCCCCGCCTCCATGCCGTGCTCCGCCTCCCACTCCTGCAGCACCTCGTCCAGGTTGAAGCGCCGGCGGTAGTTGACGAAGAAGTTCTTCACCTGGACCACCGACTTGTTGCCAATCACGTCCGAGATGGCCTGGAAGTCCCGCCCATATTTCCTGATGGCTGAATGTTATTGGAGAAAGGAAAGAGGGCGGGCTTTTATTTCTGAGAAGGGGGTTTCGCATCATCAGCCTCACTGGTGAAGAACATGGCGATACAACAACATATAACATGTAATAACAATAACATGATGCAGGATATGATTAAATATACCGAGATGTATCTCTCAGTACCATTACTTTTTTTTTTTTTTATATCTTTTTCCCCCTCCTTTTTCCTCCGATTTTCTCCCATCCCAATGTTAGTCGTTATGCCAATTCCCAATCCCCTTCCTGGTCGCTGCGCACTTACCCCCCACAGTCGGTCTGGGAGAGTGGAGGCTATCACGTGCTTCCTCCGACACACGTCCAGCCAATCAACCGCTTCTTTTCACCTGGCAGCGCGGATTCTCACTGAGAGGGCGTAGCGTGTGGGAGGATCACACCATCCCACTCAGGTCCTATCCGCGCTTAGCAGGCGCTAGGCTTGGGCGGTATCCTTATTTTCAAACCGGCAAACCTTTATGTTATAATACCCCGGTGCACGGTATTTGACGGTATGACTTTCATTTTCATCAGCGGGGGGGGGGGGGGGGGGGTTACGTGTTACCAAGTAAACAAATCATCGTCAGCTCTCAGAATGGTAGTCCCGCACCGGTAGAAGCCCGCACCGTTTTAGCGTTAGCATCTAGCCTATAGCCATGGCAGACTATTTGATTCCTTAAGGGCTAGAAATTGCCTGGGTTTTGGTCATATGCTCCCGAAATGCTCCCGTTGTTTGGCTACTTCTATGTGCAGTGAAAACTACCAGAATGCTTTATAACCTAGTCATTGATTTAGTTCAGGGTAATCTAAGATTAGCCGCAGAGCTAACGCTACTTAACGTGAGCTAACGCTAGTTATTCAAGCTCAGTAGCTCACAGAGAGAGATAAACAGCTGACAGCGGATAGTACAGGACGGTACAAATACAATAAAAAGGCGGGTGGGGGCTGTTGTGTAAACCTTGTACTCTTTAGTTCACATATAATAAGAGACGGATTGCTCCACAACAACACTGCTCTCGTCACAACGCTTTACGGTATTTTCACAGCACTGTCGCAACATTACCGTAAAACGTGAACACCGTTGTGACCCACTCGCTCCACTAGAGCGGTCTCGCCCTCTGCTGGCGCGTGTGTGCACTACATTCAGTGTGTGCACTACACTCAAAACTCCGTTTCACTGTTATAGAAACTGAAGCGCATCTGTGATTTTGACGGTGACGGACGGTATTGAAAATCAATACCGTAGGTATTTCTAAATACCCTGGTATACCTTAATACCGTCATACCGCCCAAGCCTAGCAGGCGCCCCGACCGAACTGTAGGAGTCGCTGTTTACAACGACCCGGACCCACCCCGCCAGCTTCTCCCACCCTCTAATACTGCCAATTGTATTAGTGTGAACGGCCAGCCAAGCTGGTGACAACCCCGGAGCTGTGAGCTGGATTCAAACAGGCGAATCCAGCCGCTCCGGGGTTGGTGACGAACGCAATCTCCGTTACGCCACCTGACCGCCCTAGTAACATTACCTTGTAACATTACTGTGCGTTGTGTGTTGTGTATTGTGTGTTATCTGTGTACTGTGTGTTATCTGAGTACTGTGTGTTATCTGTGTACTGTGTGTTATTTGTGTACTGTGTGTTATCTGTGTACTGTGTGTTATCTGTGTACTGTGTGTTATCTGTGTACCGTGTGTGTACTGTGTGTTGTGTATAGTGTGTACTGTGTCTTGTGTGTACTGTGTCTTGTGTGTAGTGTGTACTGTGTGTAGTGTGTACTGTGTGTTATTTGTGTACTGTGTGTTATCTGTGTACTGTGTGTTATCTGTGTATTGTGTGTTATCTGTGTACCGTGTGTGTACTGTGTGTTGTGTATAGTGTGTACTGTGTCTTGTGTGTAGTGTGTACTGTGTGTAGTGTGTACTGTGTACTGTGTGTAGTGTGTAGTGTGTGTAGTGTGTACCTTGTACTGCCAGCAGCTGTTCCTCTGTTGTCCACCGGGTGTTAAACTTCTGGTTCACCTGAGAAAAGGCAGCAGCAACACAAAGGTCAGAGAAAACCTAGTGTTTCCATCACGGCTTCCTGTCCCTCAAAGTCAAGTTAGAACCAATCAAAGTAAAAGACCATTTGTTTGAATGAATGAATGAACACAGAATCCTCTATTATAACCCACCCTAGCTGCCCAATGCCTTTTCATACTCGCAAGTAACCCCAAAACAATTAGTAATCAGTTTGGATAGTTGTAGCCTAGTTGTACATTCTCTAAATAAATCTACATAAATGAACCGGGTCTAGGTAGATCTATAAATAAATTAACCAGGTCTAGGTCTATCTGGCGTGGCTACACGAGTAGAGCTCCGGACTCATGATCCGTGTGGTGTTGTTGTCCAGCAGGGGGCACTCTGTCCTCTGGACTAGTCAGTAACAATGCCCCTGTTACAGTGACAGGGGACACCGTACAGCTGCGAGTGCCGTCCTTCGGATGAGACGCTAAACCGAGGTCCTGACTGAATTCGGCTGTTAAAGAACCCAGGACGCCTATCGTAAAGAGTAGGGGGTTGCCCGACGTTCCTGGCCAAATTCCCAATCAGGTCTCGGTCATCAAGGCCACCTAATCACCCCTTCCCCTTAATTGGCTGATATCAATCCCTATCTCCTGAGCCGTTCAGCCATTGTGTGACGAGTGCCTGGTGCCAGTGTATAGCAGCCATTGTGTAGTGTGATGTGTGCCGGGTGCCAGTGTATAGCAGCCATTGTGTAGTGTGATGTGTGCCTGGTGCCAGTGTATGGCAGCCATTGTGTAGTGTGACGAGTGCCTGGTGCCAGTGTATGGCAGCCATTGTGTAGTGTGATGTGTGCCGGGTGCCAGTGTATGGCAGCCATTGTGTAGTGTGATGTGTGCCGGGTGCCAGTGTATGGCAGCCATTGTGTAGTGTGATGTGTGCCGGGTGCCAGTGTATGGCAGCCATTGTGTAGTGTGATGTGTGCCGGGTGCCAGTGTATGGTAGCCATTGTGTAGTGTGATGTGTGCCGGGTGCCAGTGTATGGCAGCCATTGTGTAGTGTGATGTGTGCCGGGTGCCAGTGTATGGCAGCCATTGTGTAGTGTGATGTGTGCCGGGTGCCAGTGTATGGCAGCCATTGTGTAGTGTGATGTGTGCCGGGTGCCAGTGTATGGTAGCCATTGTGTAGTGTGATGTGTGCCTGGTGCCAGTGTATGGTAGCCATTGTGTAGTGTGATGTGTGCCTGGTGCCAGTGTATGGTAGCCATTGTGTAGTGTGATGTGTGCCTGGTGCCAGTGTATGGTAGCCATTGTGTAGTGTGATGTGTGCCTGGTGCCAGTGTATGGTAGCCATTGTGTAGTGTGATGTGTGCCTGGTGCCAGTGTATGGTAATGTGATGAGTGTGATGTGTGCCTGGTGCCAGTGTATGGTAGTCGGTGTGTAGTGTGATGTGTGCCTGGTGCCAGTGTATAGCAGCCATTGTGTAGTGTGATGTGTGCCTGGTGCCAGTGTATGGCAGCCATTGTGTAGTGTGATGTGTGCCTGGTGCCAGTGTATGGTAGCTAGGGATGGGTATCGTTAGGATTTTATCGATACTACTACTCTTATCGATACTGCTTAACGGTTCGGTACTTTATCGATACTCTTATCGGTTCTTTTTGGTTCTTTTTTTGCAAGAAAAAAAGACAATTAATTAAGAACAGAATCAACATTGCTTTATTATTTATAAATACAACTTTATAAATAAGTATTATAAATAAATATAATTTCTTCAGCAACAACAATGTTCTTTTATATAACTTTATAAATAAATATAATAAATTAATATAATTTCTTCAGCAACAGCAGCAACAATGTTTTAAATGTGTCTGACTCTGAATTATAGACTTTTTATAATAAACAACAAATGCAAAAGGCTAACAGAACTGTGACACTCGTTCACCCTATCCTCTGTCATCCTTCCTCTAGCTGCTAGGGAGAAAGGACTTTGGGTGGTGGAGGGAGGTAGAGGGAGGATGTCCCTCTACCTCTAGGGCTCACTGGCCTGGGACATAGTGGCTGACGCCTCAGCTTGACGATCTATAAAAAGTTTAGATTGTAGTATTTGTAGCTAAACAATTGTTTTGTTTATTAGCCTATTTGTAATAATTCGTTATTAGCCTAGGCAACTCCGTATCTTGGCTTACGGTTACGGCTGCAGTGGATGCAGATGGAACACTGCGCGCAAGGCAGTCGAATACGCGCATTTCTGCACACTAATATCATGTTTTGCCAACAGATGTTTTGATAAATTGATTTGCTCGTATTGCCACCCTTACTGGCAAATGTTTTGTTGCACTTGTGGCAACGTGCATTGTCGGCATTGACCCTTGTAAAGTATATCCATACTTTAGAACGCTTCGCTCTATCCGCCATGATCACGACAGTGCATGCAGAGCTGCTGTCTGTGTGCAGAGCGCTATAGCACGGGGCGTCGGGGACACTTTCATTAAGGAGTACCCGTATGTAGGACCCGTATGTCTATGTGTAGCACTAGCGAGCGACTCGCGAGGAGTGTGTGTAATAATTGACTCGCTGGCTGCGGCTCGCTTCTCGTGCAGAGACAGAGAGAGGATCGTTCGCAACTTTTAAATAATAATAATAATAATAATAATAATAATAATAATAATAATAATTTCTCTAGAGTATCGATAGCAGTACCGAGGACGTCAGAGCTTATAAATACTCCGGTATTTTCTAATATAGTACCGGTCCCCGTTTAAAACCGGGGTCCGGGGGGCATCCCTAATGGTAGCCATTGTGTAGTGTGACGAGTGCCTGGTGCCAGTGTATGGTAGCCATTGTGTAGTGTGACGAGTGCCTGGTGCCAGTGTATGGTAGCCATTGTGTAGTGTGACGAGTGCCTGGTGCCAGTGTATGGCAGCCATTGTGTAGTGTGACGAGTGCCTGGTGCCAGTGTATGGCAGCCATTGTGTAGTGTGACGAGGCCTGGTGCCAGTGTATGGCAGCCATTGTGTAGTGTGACGAGTGCCTGGTGCCAGTGTATGGTAGCCATTGTGTAGTGTGACGAGTGCCTGGTGCCAGTGTATGGCAGCCATTGTGTAGTGTGACGAGTGCCTGGTGCCAGTGTATGGCAGCCATTGAGCCTGCGTAGCACAAGGTTGGGTGCTACCAGTGGTGGTGAAGGAGGCAATTTCCACCCTAGTTTGTGGGGAGCGCTTTGAGTGTCTAGAAAAGCGCTATATAAATGTAATGAATTATTATTATTATAAATACATGCACCAGGTCTAAGTGGATCTATAAATACATGCACCAGGTCTAGGTGGTCTTACTTCGGCCAGACGGAACTCCTCCACTCCTGAGCTCAGCTTCTCCTTCATGACGCTGTTGCTCTGTTTAATATTCTGGATCTGAGAAAGGAGATGAAAGTAGACATCAAAATCTGTTTAATATTCTGGATCTGAGCAGGGAACCGACAACATCCAGTATTTCAGACTGTACGCAGTATAAATACTAAGGGCAGGCGGGGAAAAAACCATACAGCAATATATTGCGATATTTTGCGTGCCAATATCATATCAATAGTGACACCAAGTATTGATATTTAAAAATAAATAAATTATGTTTTTGCTTGACGATCCCATTTTACTGCAATGAAAATGATTGGAATGAGGTGAACAGAGTGAAAACGTGATCTTATTAGATCAAACGGATGATGTATATATATTTTTATTGCAGATGTTAACAGTTTTCCATTGGGGACATAATTTGCAGTTGAAAAAAAAGGTAATATCATGATATTACAATATCGCAACTTTAGTATCACGATAATAATATGGTCTCGTGGGGCCTCTGGTGATTCAATATTACACCTACTGTAGACTTCAGTATATTTTTACTGTATTTATTTACTGTATATTTTATTCTATTCTTAGGCAATTTGTTTTGTTATTCTTATTCGTGACTTGTTCCGTCTAAATGTTTAATGTGAGCGATTTGCAGTGTCAAATTTCCCTCTGGATAATTAAAAGTATTTCTATTCTATTTCTATTCTATTCTATTCTATTCCCAGCCCTAATAAATACCACGGGATGATCGGAGTCGAGTTCTTGCTGGCCCCACAAACACACACACACACACACACCAGGAAGGAAGCCCATCTGTCCTGACCTGTCTCTTGATGGTGACCAGCTCAGTGTCCAGCTGTCGTATGACCCCCTGGGCAGTGGGGGCGCTGGTGGACATGGCCGCCACGTCTCCCTGGTTGAGGTGCATGCCTTTAGGGGGCTTCTTCTTGGCCCGATGGAGACTCTTCCCCGACAGACCCTGGCTCTCCTTCTTCACGTGCGGAGGCTTCTCCACTATGCCCACCGGCTGGAGAGAGAGAGGGGGGGAGGGGGGGAGAGAGAGAGGGGGGGGGGAGAGAGAGAGAGAGAGGGGGGGGGGGAGAGAGAGAGAGAGAGAGAGATAGATAGAGAGAGAGAGAGGGAGAGAGAGAGAGGGGGAGAGGGAGAGAGAGGGAGAGAGAGAGAGGGGGAGGGGGGGGAGAGAGAGAGAGAGAGAGAGGGGGGAGAGAGAGAGAGGGGGGGGGGAGAGAGAGAGAGAGAGAGAGGGGGGGGAGAGAGAGAGAGGGAGATGGAGAGAGAGGGAGAGAGGGAGAGAGAGAGAGAGAGAGGGGGGGGGGAGGGGGAGAGAGAGAGAGAGGGGGAGAGAGAGAGAGAGAGAGGGGGAGAGAGAGAGAGAGAGAGAGAGAGAGAGAGAGAGAGACACACACAGGGGTTCAATCACCATGTTAGCTAGTAATTCACCAATACCGATTCAAAAGTACTGAACTTTCCACTTCATATTATATCGAGACGGGAATTATTGAAAGGGATCGGGTCACAGAGAGTGACGGGTTACTCTAACTCACTAAGTGTATAGGAGCCATAATGTAAGTTTCAGTATTCTCTATGGTGTTGCTTGGTTAGTTGTACTGTCACTTTAGGTGGTGGGGGGCGTGTTCACGGGGGGTTTGGCGGCAATGAGAGTGTTCATATGGAATTTCATTCAGCTTTTCACTTGGTTGACGGTTTTACGGGAAAGAGGGGGTGAGATTGGAGCGCATAATTTCTATTGACCGCAAACGCAATATAGTATTACAAGAACGCAACAGTATTAGTGTATGTAATTACGTGTATTTCGTCTGTTTCATAAAGCAAAAGAATAAAAGTTTGAAAAGCATATTCTGGACGTGGAACGGAATTATTTTACGGTGCGCATCAAAGTGTTTGTACTCCTCTGCTCAGCCTCTCGGCACGGCTCGTTTATGACAGCCTACTGCCGCAACACTAAGTGTGGAAGATGAATCATCACCGACAAGAGATCACACACTGAAGATATGTAATACAGACTACCTCCACTGGTTGCTTACCTTCTGCACTGGGACTGGTTTCACCTCGGACTTCTCTGCTCCAGCGACCAGCTGCAACACAAGGAGCTACAGGTTGATATTCTGCTGTAACCATCAGACATCTGGTTTTGCCATCAAGGGGAAACTAGATGTTTCCAGAAATACAGGAATATTGCAAATATTTCTATATATTTCTCTTTACATTCAGTGCTATATTAACTGTATAGAATGTCAGGAACTACATCTTTCTAAATAAACTGCGTTTAATAATGCTTTATTAACTGAATAGAACTATAACTTTCTAAATAAACTGTTTAATAATGCTTTATTAACTGAATAGAACTACATCTTTCTAAATAAACTGTTTAACACTTTGCGAGCCAACAGGGGGCGCCAGAATTAGCGCTTGAATGCCAGCCTTTTTAGACAGATTTTCCGATATTTCATGATTTTCACGGAGCTATTTCTACATTCTATATTATGGCTGTGTGTCTAATACGCCCGTCGCTTATCAATGACTTGCTTGCAGTCAACATGTACAAAACGGATTGTTTTTTTCATCTGTACATTTCCGTTTTATACCATTTTGAAAAACGCTCGTTTTTGGACATTTCCAGAAAATAAAAAAAGATTGTGATAAACGCCCTTTAGTGGAATACACAAAACACTGTCATTTTTCAGCCTATTTATGAATAATTTTCAAATAAACGCTAGATTATCGATAGTATATGTGTACTTATGCACGCTAGAGAAGCGGGCTGAAAAATCCATTATCTATTTCCTGGTCAGCACACACACACACACACACACACACATACACATATAGGGGAAACGTTGAAATATGTGAAAAAAAACTCTGATTACCCCAAGACTGGTAAAATAAAGTCCTTACCTCACATCAGATGTTCTCCAAAAAGATTATTCCAATTCCTGATCGCCATTCCAAATATCGATTGCGTTTATTGATCCAACGCTGGGTACTCGAACCACATATTCCACGCAGTTCTGAGGGTCAGCAATTAATGCAATCGGCTCGGGTTACATGCCTGATAAGTAAAATGTGGATTCCGGATTCCCCCCCCCCCCCCCCCCCCCCATGCATTTCCATTGAGTCCAATCCAATGGATGCATTACCATCCGGGAGACGATAGGGGGCAGTATTTTCCCTGTTCGAGCTCAGAGCCAGTCCCAATGCTAACGTGAGGCTAGATTAATGAAAAATGTATGGCTATCGCTAATAAAAGCAATAACGATTAAAAAATTTGATTTCTCGTTGTTGGCACCCGACACATGGCATGAAATAACGAGATTTCTCGTGGCTGGCACTCAAAGTGTTAATAATGCTTTATTAACTGAATAGAACTACATCTGTCTAAATAAACTGTTTAATGTTGTATTAACTGAATAAAATGACATCTTTCTAAATGTTTAATAAAGCTTTTTTAACTGACAAGGTTATAAACGACCTCTTCCTAATTGTTTAATACAGTTGATTAACTGAACAGAAGGTTAGGAACCTCTTTCTAAATGTTTAATAATGTTAATTAACTGAACAGAAGGTTAGGAACCTCTTTCTAATTGTTTAATACAGTTGATTAAGTGAACAGAAGGTTAGGAACCTCTTTCTTGTCCTCCTTGTTGGGATGGAGCTCTGCTTCGCTGGGTGCGTGTCCAGCGCTCTCCTCCACCTCATCCTCACTGCAGAACACAGAGACGCAGTGCATCCCGTTAGTTTCAGGTGCAAACACACAAACCAGATTATTATCCAATGATGACAGATGTCAGTTTGACGATGTGCATGGAGACAACAGAAGGAAAGGTGGAGGAGACATGGGAGGCCCATGAGGACAGAATGTGTGACTGAAATATGGAAGGACATTTTTTATTATTATTTAAAAATTGTATTTTGTTTGTAATTTCTTAATTTTTTTGTGTGTGTCATTTCTGTTCATCTGGTCTGTATTGGAAAAAGAATTACAAAAAAAAACTGTATACCTGAAAGGGTTAACCATTTCAAGACCACCTTTAACCCGTCAAGCTTCCGATTAACTTAATATTCCCCTAAAATGTTCACTTGATCAACCCGGGTCCCCTTACAGCAAAATGGGGGCCCACCCACTGAGATTGAAACTGCAGTCAAACGGTGGTCTTCACCTCAGGCCTCATAGCTAAAACGTGCTTCCCCCCCACCTACCATACCGGTTGGATTAAGGGGTTTAACGGGTTCTAAAACTGGGAAAAGAGTACGTTGTCGTTTTGAAGGAATCTGACCAAATTATAAGAGAAAACTAGAGAGGCTTATCAGTCAGAGCCAGGCCTGCTAACGGCAGAGGAGTGACGTGAGATAGAGATCTAAAACACCCAACCCCCGTTCTCTCTCTCCAGTGACACCTCCTCACCTTCTTACGCTACATTCACACTCAGGGGTGCAGTCGTAATATGGGCGAAGGCCAAACGCCCGCGCGCACACACACATGTTCCCTCTGTTGCGCACAAAACAGATGATACACCTTGTCTCATCCTTCCAGTGAAGTCGGGAGATCAAGCAACCCCCCACCACACCTACAGGGCTTGTATTTGGTTGTCGGTATCCTATTATTATGCAAAGTCTAGGTGATAAGTGGCGCGACGAGTCATTTTATCACCTAGACTTTGCATAATAATAGGATGCGCGCACTTCGGCCTCAGTGACGAAGGCCAAACGCTGTTTGACCGCGTTTGCCCAGCACTGCACCCCTGTTCACACTGCAGCCAAAAGTGGCCCAAGTCTGATTTTTGCTCATAATGTGACAGAGATCTGTTTTTCATCAATCACAGTGTGAACAGACAACACAAGTCACGTGGAATCTGACACGTTCCAATTCTGATTCGGGCCACTTTCATCATACGTGGTCCTAAATCAAATACAGGCCTCGTTTTTTTCGATTTAAGCCAATTATTAATTTCAATATAGAATATTCGTTGACAGCCCTACAAGTACAATTAGTTACTGCCCACTACATCACCCCCGAGTGGAACATGGAAAGACAAACTTTCCCCCACTGTACCGAAAACCCGTACCGAACCTCGACTTCAAAAAAAACGAGGTACGTACCGAACCGTGGTTTTTGTGTACCGTTACACCCCTAGAATCGGAGCAATAAATGAGAATTGAGAACTTAGGCTTGCCGTGTGAACGGAGCCGTATAGCCTCTTTCACACATGCCCCTCCCACCCCCCTCGGTTTCCCTTACTTACTTCCCGACTGTCCCTACTGGCTCCTGTATTTGTTGTCGGTTACTCGTGTTCCTGTGTATTCATATTGTCCCCCGTTTCCCTGTGGTTCCATGTTTTTTTTTTTTTTTTTTTTGCCCATCGTCAGCATCTTTGGGTCATTGAAAAGCGCTATACAAAATAAATGAATTATTATTATGAACCTCAGGACAAGGCCCAGAGAGAGAAAGCCTGGAGTTGCCCTTCTCGCGCATGTAGCACACAGCATGTGACTATCCGTGACAAGACGTGTTCTCGCTTGGGCAGTTAGGGGGAAAGTAGCCTACCTCCGCCATCTGTGTACGGAAGAACATCCTTTAAAATATTTATTTAACTGGCAGGTAACTCGACATCTTACAAAATGAGGGCAACAGCAACCTTTTGTGTTTAGAATAAAGGTTTGAAGGAAATGTGTGAGATAAGCGACCAACGCCAACGAAACTGTATATACAGTCAGTCCATAAATATTTGGACATTGACACAATCTCGTCTGTGCACCACCACAATGGACTTGACATGAAACACAAGATGTGATTTAACAGGGTTCCCAGACATTGCAAAATGAAATTGAAGGACTTTTAAGTATCTTTCCATGCACTATTTTTTGTCACTCGAAGGATACAATTCACTTTTAAATGCTGTTTTTTTTTAAGCATCTTCTTGGCCTGCTCGCCAGCTAGAGCATCACACACGAAGAAATGAGGAGAAGCAGTTGGAGCGCGTGAGACAGGGACTCGTCAGATTTTAGAAAAATAGAACACAAAAAAAATATTTCTTGATTCAGAACAATTTGATCATGGATGAACAAAACATTCAATGCAAATGGTTGATTTGAATTTCAAGGACTTTTTAAGCACCTCGCTAAAAAAAATTGGCTGTTTTCAAGGATTCCAGGCCTTTAATCCCCCTGGGGAAATTCAGGTTTCAAAGCAGCATGGGGGGGGGGGGGGGGGGGGGATGCATAGCTTCACAGTCCTATACAGTCCAGTATCTATATACACTATAGATACACTTAAAGTATAGATACAAATAGAATATAATATAAAAAAGTACAAGAGTCTCTAGTGCAAAATACAAGATAGTCAGTACGGTGATGTGAGTCTCTAGTTCTCAAGTCCAGAGTTCTGACAGTGATAGTTCTGGCAGCAGATCCGGACGCCCGAGCCCTTTGTTGTGGCTGCCGGTATAAAGGACCGGCCCAGGCGGTTTGTGGTGTGTCGGGGGGGGGGGGGGGGTGAGTCTTTGGCTGAACGTGCTCTTCATTCTGGCCAGCTCCTCGTAGAGGGGGTGAGAGGGGTTCTCCAGGATGGCTTCTAGCTTTTTCCTCATCCTCCTCTCAGCCACCACCTCTAGATTATCCAGCTCACTACGGAGCTAGCCTTCTTCACCAGCTTGTTCAGCTTGCTGGAGTCCCTCGAGTTGATGATGATGGGATGTCGAGTCAGCAACCGGCAGCAATATGTGTGTATTGAGGGTATGAACTCCAATAGAACTGAGGTATCTTGTGGTGTACCACAAGGTACAATCCTTGGGCCTCTTTTGTTTCTTATTTTTATAAATGATTTTGCTTTACAGTTTGATACCGCTCTGCCCATTATTTTTGCTGATGACACAAACATTGTATTTTCACATTCCGACTTTGGTTCCCTGATTAAAGATGCAAATGCTATACTTGCACAAACATGGTTTCAGATAAATAGGCTTTCATTAAATATTAATAAATCGAATTATATGATTTTCAGAAATAAAAACAAAAAATATTCAAAACAGGACTCTAAATTACATATTAATGATATTGAAATTAAACAGGTGTCACATGCTAAATTCTTAGGTGTCATTGTTGATGAAGGCCTTACATGGAAAAATCATATTGAGCTAGTTTGCAAAAAAGTTATGAAATCATATGGCATTATTATAAGGATTTCTTCTCTTGTAAGTCGCTCCTGTCTTTTGACACTTTATTATAGTTTGATATACCCATATTTATCATATTGTAATATTATTTGGGCCAGTACTTTTCCTACTTCTCTTCATAAACTTTTTATATTGCAAAAGAAATTCACAAGACTTGCCACTACTTCTAATCATGATGAACCATCTGCTCCTCTTTTTAAGCAACTTAAAATACTATCAATCTTTGATATTAATGTATACCAGATATGTATTTTTATGTTTAACTGCACTGTTCATTTAGATTTATTTCCCATTGTTTTCCATAATTTTTTCATATCAACCTCCAGTATTCATTCATATCCAACCAGGCAATCAAACAATATTCATCGTAATTTCTTCCGCACAACATTACCGGTAGGTCAGTTCAGTTATAAGATTTAGAGGTCCTACTATTTGGAATTCAAAACCCTCCATAATAAAAATTTATAATTAAAAATAAATAATTTAAAATCTATTTCATCACTCAAGCCTTAATATACATTATTAAATGAATAGTTTCAATCTCATAAAACGGATTAATGTCACTTTGTTTTACAGTTTCATGTAAATTTGTTTAGACTAATTAATGTTTTTTTTTTATCCACTTTTTCTCCTTATTTTTCTCCCATCCCAATTTCGTATAGCCAATTCTCCCCTCCCCCTGTCTTGAACGTTGCTAGACTATGCCCCCCACTGGTCGGTTGTAGTGAGGACAGAAGCCTTGCATCACGTGTCCCCTCCGGTACACGAGGAGGCAGCCTGTCGCATCTTTTCACCTGCACAGCGCGATCTCTCAGCGGCGAGGAGTAACGTGTGGGAGGCTCACGCTGCCCCCGATACTTCCTGTCTCTGCTGTACAGGCGCACCAACCGACCTGTAGGAGTCGCTGTCCACAACGTCCAATCCCCACCCATCGACTTCCACCCGCTACCTCTGTCAATTGAGATAGTATGACGACTGGCCCAAGCCGCAGGCAATGCCGACACCGGTTGTTGTTGTTATTATTATTATTACTTTGATTATTATTGTTATCATTATTATTATCTTAATATTATGAAAATTGTTTTATGAATTTATTTCACTTTACTTTTATTTTTGTGTTTATTTTTTTTAAACCAATGATTTGAGGCCCCGTATCGGCCCTTGCCTCTACTCAGCACCTTTATATACTTCCCGTCATGATCAATGTTTTTACTGTTATGCTGAAATGGTGCGAAAGAAAGAAAGAAAGAAAAATAAATAAATGTTGCCCCCCCCCCCTCCCCCCCAGCACACCACAGCAAAAAAATAGGACGCTGGCTACAACCGACTGGTAGAAAGATAGCAGCAGTCGGCTGCACACGTCGAACGACCGGAGTCTCCTCAGGAAGAACAGCCTGCTCTGTCCCTTCCTGTAGAGGGCCTCAGTGTTGTCCGACCAGTCCAGTTTATTGTTCAGGTGAACTCCAAGGAACCTGTAGGACTCCACCATCTCTACCTCCTCCCCTCCGAGGATTATGGGAGAAGGGGGACCCTTCCTGCCTCTCCGATAGTCCACCACCAGCTCCTTTGTCTTGCCGACGTTGAGTTGGAGAACTCCTGCAGGTGGCACGTCCTTGTGTTGTAGCGGAAGTCGGAGGTGTAGAGGGTAAACAAAAAGGGTGACGGCACGGTGCCCTGGGGAGCGCCGGTGTTGCTCACCACCAGCACCTCTGATTGGCTGCCCTGAAGTCTCACGTACTGAGGTCTGCTGGTGAGGTAGTCGGTGATCCAGGCCACCATTCCCCCGGTCCAGCTGCATCCCAGTGAGCTTCTCCTCTAGCCGCAGTGGCTGGATGGTATTAAATGCGCTTCATGGACCTCGTGTGAACCCTGTTTAAGTACAGACCTTCAGCTTTAGTTCTAGGGCATCCAAATCAAGCAAGCAGTGTAGCAAAACAAGCAAAACATGCGCCCCCTACTTTTTAAGGGATGTTTTTGTCAAACTCTAATCTGGTTTTCCTGTTTTTGAGGCTCACCAATGGTTTACATCTTGTGGTCAACCCTCTGTATTCACTCAGTTGTTTTCCTTGGTCCTCTGGGTCTTTTGGTGTTGCTGAGCTCACCAGTGCGTTCTTTCTTTTTAAGAATGTACCAAACAGTTGATTTTCACCACACCTAGGGCGGGGTCCACTAAGAATGGTTTGCGCGGTGGTAATTGAACCCTTAACTGCGCGGGTTTGAGCACGGTATCTGCTCCGTCTTTGCGAGCTATCCACTAAGGACATTGCGCGGATGAGATACCAGCGCAGACACGCCCATTATGTGTGGAGATTTTCCCTGATCTACTCCAGCGCAGTTGGCTGAGAGAGGCAGAGAGAGGCAGAGAGAGAGAGAGAGAGCTCGGAGGACGTTCACTTGTTTAAACAAACTGTATAAACTTTCTGGTGGAGCAAATATGAGAATGATACATTGTTTGATTTTGGTTTGCGTTCACACTGCCCTTTTTTTGAGCTAACCTAATTAGTAAACAAAGGACATGCAGTCGCCCAGGTCATTCATTCTATTGGACAGATAATTTTCGGGAAAATCCTGCCTGAACAGCACACGCTCGCTCGCTCGCACACACACTCCCTCTCATGCTCGCTCGCACACACACACACACACACACACACACACACACACACACCCCTCATTCACACTCACTTCCAAAAATCCTGTGCTTCCTAGATTAGGTACTATATAAAGTTCAATTGCGTTCACACCAACAGCAAACCGCACCATGCTCTACTTAGTTACCACCTCGTATGTGAAGACGGTAGGTGCGTAGCGTTAACTGCTCGGTGCAATTGGCGCCAGGCTTTGTGGATTGGGAGCATTTTTGGACGAGGCTCATTTGCATAGAAAGGGGAACATGTTCCGCCCATATTTAAATACGCGCCAATTGCACCGGACGCAATGCTGACGGAACGCAGTTGCCACCTCATTTCACCCGTTGCGCGTCCTCTGTGGATAGCAAACAGAGTTTCAGAGCGATATGCACCGGCTTTCCGTCGGAAAAGGCCACGCAAACAGTATAGCTGTTTTAGCCTGGTATCAGACCCATATCCCCAGAGCAGTATCTGTTTTAGCCTGGTATCAGACCCATATCCCCAGAGCAGCATCTGTTTTAGCCTGGTATCAGACCCATATCCCCAGAGCAGTATAGCTGCTTTAGCCTGGTATCAGACCCATATCCCCAGAGCAGCATCTGTTTTAGCCTGGTATCAGACCCATATCCCCAGAGCAGTATAGCTGCTTTAGCCTGGTATCAGACCCATATCCCCAGAGCAGTATCTGTTTTAGCCTGGTATCAGACCCATATCCCCAGAGCAGTATCTGTTTTAGCCTGGTATCAGACCCATATCCCCAGAGCAGTATCTGTTTTAGCCTGGTATCAGACCCATATCCCCAGAGCAGCATCTGTTTTAGCCTGGTATCAGACCCATATCCCCAGAGCAGCATCTGTTTTAGCCTGGTATCAGACCCATATCCCCAGAGCAGTATAGCTGCTTTAGCCTGGTATCAGACCCATATCCCCAGAGCAGCATCTGTTTTAGCCTGGTATCAGACCCATATCCCCAGAGCAGTATAGCTGCTTTAGCCTGGTATCAGACCCATATCCCCAGAGCAGCATCTGTTTTAGCCTGGTATCAGACCCATATCCCCAGAGCAGTATAGCTGCTTTAGCCTGGTATCAGACCCATATCCCCAGAGCAGTATCTGTTTTAGCCTGGTATCAGACCCATATCCCCAGAGCAGCATCTGTTTTAGCCTGGTATCAGACCCATATCCCCAGAGCAGTATAGCTGCTTTAGCCTGGTATCAGACCCATATCCCCAGAGCAGTATCTGTTTTAGCCTGGTATCAGACCCATATCCCCAGAGCAGTATCTGTTTTAGCCTGGTATCAGACCCATATCCCCAGAGCAGCATCTGTTTTAGCCTGGTATCAGACCCATATCCCCAGAGCAGTATCTGTTTTAGCCTGGTATCAGACCCATATCCCCAGAGCAGTATCTGTTTTAGCCTGGTATCAGACCCATATCCCCAGAGCAGCATCTGTTTTAGCCTGGTATCAGACCCATATCCCCAGAGCAGTATCTGTTTTAGCCTGGTATCAGACCCATATCCCCAGAGCAGTATCTGTTTTAGCCTGGTATCAGACCCATATCCCGAGAGCAGCATCTGTTTTAGCCTGGTATCAGACCCATATCCCCAGAGCAGCATCTGTTTTAGCCTGGTATCAGACCCATATCCCCAGAGCAGCATCTGTTTTAGCCTGGTATCAGACCCATATCCCCAGAGCAGCATCTGTTTTAGCCTGGTATCAGACCCATATCCCCAGAGCAGCATCTGTTTTAGCCTGGTATCAGACCCATATACCCAGAGCAGCATCTGTTTTAGCCTGGTATCAGACCCATATCCCCAGAGCAGCATCTGCTTTAGCCTGGTATCAGACCCATATCCCCAGAGCAGCATCTGTTTTAGCCTGGTATCAGACCCATATCCCCAGAGCAGTATAGCTGCTTTAGCCTGGTATCAGACCCATATCCCCAGAGCAGCATCTGTTTTAGCCTGGTATCAGACCCATATCCCCAGAGCAGTATCTGTTTTAGTCCGGTATCAGACCCATATCCCCAGAGCAGTATCTGTTTTAGCCTGGTATCAGACCCATATCCCCAGAGCAGTATCTGTTTTAGCCTGGTATCAGACCCATATCCCCAGAGCAGTATAGCTGCTTTAGCCTGGTATCAGACCCATATCCCCAGAGCAGTATCTGTTTTAGCCTGGTATCAGACCCATATCCCCAGAGCAGTATAGCTGCTTTAGCCTGGTATCAGACCCATATCCCCAGAGCAGCATCTGTTTTAGCCTGGTATCAGACCCACATCCTCAGAGCAGCATCTACATCCCTCCTCACCTCTCCTCTCGCTCTCTCTTCTGTCTGCGAGCGTGTCGGTCCATCAGGCTGGTTTTACTACGAGTCTTCTTCCACGAGTAGTAGAACCGAACCAGGCTGGAGATGGACTTATCTGGCAACTGTAGCATGAAGGGGACAGAGAGAGAGAGACGGAGAGAGAGAGAGAGACAGTTATTAGTTATTCCAGGCATGATTATTTTTAGTAGATAATAAATTATTGCCAGTATGGTATCATCAGCGTATAGTATCATAAGCAACAGTCAGTGTCACAGGCTCACAGCATCGTCAGACCATTGGCCAGACGGTCCAAACTACCTGTCCAGACAGTACAGCACCTCAAACTACCTGTCCAGACAGTACA
Organism: Notolepis coatsorum; assembly: GCF_963971535.1. Lineage (NCBI taxonomy): Eukaryota > Metazoa > Chordata > Actinopteri > Aulopiformes > Paralepididae > Notolepis > Notolepis coatsorum. The sequence continues at coordinate 223,397,999 of NC_140166.1, forward strand.
GCACCTCAAACTACCTGTCCAGACAGTACAGCACCTCAAACTACCTGTCCAGACAGTACAGCACCTCAAACTACCTGTCCAGACAGTACAGCACCTCAAACTACCTGTCCAGACAGTACAGCACCTCAAACTACCTGTCCAGACAGTACAGCACCTCAAACTACCTGTCCAGACAGTACAGCACCTCAACACTCTTGGCCTTTAGACTCCCTGCTGCTTTTGTGTAATAAAGTAAATAAGAATGTCTGGGTGAACAAATAAGATTTATTTCTCATAAAATACTTATCTTTCTAAACGCACAGTACACGTGATACGTATCCTTACCTCGTATCTCTCTCCCCCCTCTCTCTATCACACAAACACTTACATCCACATAGCCTTCACATAACGCAGACACAATGATTCACGTAGCCTTCTCTATCTGCATAGCATATGACACACTCTCTCTTCCTCTCTCTTTCATACATACACACACACACTAGGGCTGAGCCCAAACGTTCGAATCTTCGTTCGTTATGGTGGCGTTCGAATTCTAAAACAACATTAAAAAAAATTATAAAAAAATGTAAAAGAAAAAGGTATATATATATATATATATATATTATGTGTCTATTCATTCCATCAGTAAACTATCTTTAAATCAAACTTCTGGGATTAGTACTGGCCCAAATTCAACCTTGTATAACCTCCAAACCATCAATTTCAACAAACTATTCTAATTCATATCAGTCTGAGTCGGATAGAGACCCGTCCAAAGTATAAAGATTTCTCAATGCCTCAGATATCCCTGGACCCTAGTCTTAGTCTTGATGAGCGGTCCAGTCTTGATAGTCACAGTTGTGAAGTTCATCTAAATCACTGTGTGAATGTGATACAGCACAAGAAACTACTCAACCTACTCGACTGCCTTTAACTATGCGTGAAGACAACACTAACTTACCATCTTTAGATAATAAAGTTTGAAAACATTGTTCCTCTGAAAACTTCAAACAGACTATACGACTCTTTCGTCTGAGGTACTTAATTGAAGAAAGATAAAGATCCCTTACAATGTGGCTCGTATGGGTCAGCCTCCTCGGGTGTGACTAGAAGATACTCACCAAGACCCTTTCAGTTTCAGTTTCACATCGTCAAGCAAGCGATACCAACCATTATTAATCAGGACTAACCGGATTTGATCCCTGGGGGACAATCCTTCTTTAATATGCAGCGATTAATTAAGGTTCTTTTCTCCCCTTACTCAACCTGGAACCAGAAGTAATTGTTTCCCTTGATGCAGAGAAGGCGTTTGAGTGGGACTATTTATTGCAGTTTTGGAGAGGTTCAAGGTTGGATCAAGCTTTTGCAAGTGGGTCAAAATACTATACTATGGCCTCTGTTCAAACTAAAGGTGTTAATTGTAGCTACTTTACCCTTCACAGAGGGACTAGACAGGGATGTTGTATATGCCTATTTTGATTTGATCCGCTGGCCATTGCCATTTAGATCAAATGTTAGAATCATGGGTATTGTCAGGAACGAGATAATAATAATAATAATGAGAGGACCTGCTCCGAGGTCACTATTTGGCACACATGCGAACCATGCATACAATGCGTATCTGCGATTAACCCATCCCGTCGTCCTTCCCCCCCAAGGGCAGCCGGGAGCAGACAGGCGCCACGTGAGCCGCGCCAGGGGACCAATCCAAGTGCTCCTGTCCGTCTTCGTCAAGGACGCCACAGCGTTAGCGATCTTGTTGTTGTGCATGTTTTTCCATTGGGTTTATCTTATCGGGGGGGGAAACCCTTGCGAGCACGGGGAGAACATGCAAACTCCACACAGAAAGGCCTGGGAGATACCCCACCTGGGTAACTGGCATCATGGAAACCTGGTCCCCAAGCGGGATTCGAACCCTGGACCTTCTTGCTGTGAGGCGACAGTGTTAACCACTACACCACCGTGCCAAATCACAAGGTGTCCCTATATACGGATGATATGCTCTTTTATATAACTGACCCAGCTGACTGTATACCTCACCTCTTGGATATGTTGCAAGAATTTGGAAAACTATCGAGTTCAAAACTAAATCTAATCAAAAAGTCTTCTCTTTCCCTCCAATCAACAAATTGGCTAAACAAAGTACATTTTAATCAATTTCCTTTTACAATTGAACATTCTTCACTATTTAGGAATTCAGGTCACAAGTCAAATTAAAGACCTCTTTAACCTCTTAAAAATCCGGAAAACAGACGATTTAGACAAGAGGACGAGAAGCAGTCATGAAATCGTTGTAGTCCTAAAAAAGAAGAGACTGAGGGCTTTCGATGGACGGCTAAATTTCATAAAACTACACTACCCAGCTCAAACCAGCCGCATACAAACGTAGTCCAACCATTTTTATTTTACAGATATTGATGTGAAAATCGTGTTTATATCTCACGCATAGAACAAACCTCAACATTATTGCCATAAAATACAACCTATATTGTTTCTTTACCTTTCTGTGAACGTCTAGGAAAAAACCGCATCGCAATCCGGTAAAGAAAAATGGCAGAGCTATGGACATTATACAAAAGTAACTGTACTTACAGTAGCTTTCATTCACAGTCTTTGCTGCCCTGTAACGGGCCCCTGGTGGTACTAAATCCAGATTGAACTCTGCCATTAGAAAGAGGAGATTTGGGCCGATCCATAGATGTATGACTTTGCCATAATAAGGCCTGATATTCTATATTCATATTTCAAATTGCATGTGTCCGGATCGCAATATTCAGTACGTGTAAACCCTTGTAGATCATCTGCCCTTTTAGTTTTTTTGTACACTTGATCTCAAGAAGGTGCTGAATGAGCTTACTCAAGCATAGTAACATACACAATGTTTCTGACACTCTGTTATCTCCACAGCTGTCCCTAGATACCAGGAACATGCAAATGGACCTTGTAGAAGCAATCTTACATTTACTTGGGTATGTAATTTTAGGCAAATCTTCAGAAAATATGATTAGGGCTTAACACATTGTCTGCCACGCAGTTTGCCCATCTTCTACCACTCTATGCCAGTGCTGTAACCCTATGGAGTCGCTCACCTTCTTTGCAGGGCTATAACTTTTTAAATATTATAGCTATATCAACATTACTATGGCCCATTCAACATCGGGTATCTATCGTTCCGGATGTGGGAACGTTATATTTTTCCATTCATACATTGTTGCGTTAATACCGTCGTGAATATAAGTGTTTTTAGACTATAGAGCAGTAATTCCTAGAACACGCGTTATAGGCCCCGACGCATATTATACATAATCGATATGGCGTTTCGTTCCTATACACGCTATATTAAAAAATTCAAATGCATATGATCGCTATACATTATGCTCCATCATGCGTGAAGGAAAGGGGGGGGGGGGGTCGTTTATGATTCCTTGATTGTCAGTAACGGATTTCTTTAGTACGACATCAAACGTTGATCAGATGGATTGCAATATAATAAATGCATCGAGCTGGAATTAACGTTAGATTCCTCTTACCTGTGGCCGATGAGTCTGGAGAAAAAAAATCCAATTATTTGATTTCGATCTGCTAGATCCATTTTCCGTTTGTACGACGCAATAAACGCCAAAAGCATATTGATTCTTGCGTCTCGAAAGCGATCCAATGCACTCGAGGTGTTTGTCTGGATCCACGTAACAAGATAGCTCTGCCGGAACTTTTTCCCCAATGCACAGAGTGCCACATCTGGTTTATAGTGGAGTGCAACTCGCCCGAAATCCACCAGGCAGCGGTATTGAGGCGTTGCAATTTCAGACAGAGTCCAGCTGGCTCCCGGAGCCTTCCTGGATGAATTATGAATGGCAATAGCGAATAAAGGAAATAACGATCATAAAAACTAGTAAACTCGTTGTTGGCGTTATTACTTATTAGATTGGTGGGCAATAACGAGTAAACTCGTTTTTGGCGCAGGATGTGTTAAGAGGTTAAATATAACTTACTAAAAAACTAAAGATTATTAGGGCGGCTACGTGGCGTAGTGGGCAAGGCGCTCGCCACGAAATGCTGGAGACACTGGGCTCGTCAGTTCAAGCCCAGCGCTCCACATTTGCTTTCAGTTTAGCTGGTCGTCCGTACTAATACACATTGGCCGTATTAGGGGGTGGGAAACTGATGGGTGGGGATCGGGCGTTGTGGACATCGACTCCTACAGGTCGGTTGGTGCGCCTGCGCAGTAGAATCAGGAAGTGTCGGGGGCAGCGTGAGCCTCCCACGCGTTACTCCTCGCCACTGAGAGATCGAGCTGCGCAGGTGAAAAGATGCGACTGCTGTTACCTCAAGTACCGGAGGGGACTTGTGCTATGTATGACTTAGTCCACATTGCAGCCGGCTTGTGGGAGGCAAGAAACAGCGTCCGTGACAGGGGAGGGTTGAATTGGATGATACGAAATTGGGATGGGAGAAAAATATAGAAAAAGTGGATAAAAAAAAAAAACTAAAGATTATTTTGAACGATGGTCAAAGCTTCCCATTTCTCATGCAGGACGTATAAATTCAGAAATTTACAAAATGTCTGTACTTATTCCAAATGATCCCCCCCCATTAAAATATTTCTCTAAACATTTGATCAGCTTATCTCTACATTTATATGGAATAATTCTAACCCTTGAATGAAAATGACAAACCTGGAAAGACCTTAACCAGAAGGTGGATTGGGCTTAGGCCCACAATCATGATAATCCAGATAAACTATTATTTTGCTTGTAAATGCAGTGCACCCTTCCTTCAATGTAGCCTATACAGTGAGTTTCAGCTCGCTGAGAGAGAGGAGGAGCCACAGCTCACTGAGAGAGAGGAGGAGCCACAGCTCACTGAGAGAGAGGAGGAGCCACAGCTCGCTGAGAGAGAGAGAGGAGGAGCCACAGCTCGCTGAGAGAGAGAGAGGAGGAGCCACAGCTCGCTGAGAGAGAGAGAGAGGAGGAGCCACAGCTCGCTGAGAGAGAGAGAGAGAGGAGGAGCCACAGCTCGCCGTTTTCCCATTGAACACACGCGACAACAGACAGTCCTCACAAGTATAGATAAACACATATCGTCGCAGGCGGAAGAAAACCTCGTAACTCCAAAAACCCAACTTTTCAGGAGATGAAAAAAAACGAACACAGATTTGAGGGCGAATAGAGTTACGAGGTTCAGACAGATGATTGGTTTAATGCTTTCCCATTGTGTAGACTTTGTAAAACCACACACGCATATGGAGGATGATCTACCGAGTTGATTTATAAAAATAAATAAAAATTGACATAAGTTACAAGGTTTTCTTCCGCCAGCGACGATATGTGTGTGATGTGTGTCTCTCCTCATGTGTGTGTGTGTGATGTGTGTCTCTCCTCATGTGTGTGTGTGTGATGTGTGTCTCTCCTCATGTGTGTGTGTGTGATGTGTGTCTCTCCTCATGTGTGTGTGTGTGATGTGTGTCTCTCCTCATGTGTGTGTGTGTGATGTGTGTCTCTCCTCATGTGTGTGTGTGATGTGTGTCTCTCCTCATGTGTGTGTGTGTGATGTGTGTCTCTCCTCATGTGTGTGTGTGATGTGTGTCTCTCCTCATGTGTGTGTGTGTGATGTGTGTCTCTCCTCATGTGTGTGTGTGTGATGTGTGTCTCTCCTCATGTGTGTGTGTGTGATGTGTGTCTCTCCTCATGTGTGTGTGTGTGATGTGTGTCTCTCCTCATGTGTGTGTGTGTGATGTGTGTCTCTCCTCATGTGTGTGTGTGTGATACGTGTCTCTCCTCATGTGTGTGTGTGTGATGTGTGTCTCTCCTCATGTGTGTGTGTGATGTGTGTCTCTCCTCATGTGTGTGTGTGTGATGTGTGTCTCTCCTCATGTGTGTGTGTGTGTGTCTGTGTGTCTGTGTGATACGTGTCTCTCCTCATGTGTGTGTGTGTGATACGTGTCTCTCCTCATGTGTGTGTGTGTGATACGTGTCTCTCCTCATGTGTGTGTGTGTGTGTCTGTGTGTGTGTGTCTGTGTGTGTGTCTGTGTGTGTGTGTCTGTGTGGCTGTGTGTGTGTGTGTGTGTGTCTGTGTGTGTGTGTGATACGTGTCTCTCCTCATGTGTGCGTGTGTGTTACGTGTCTCTCCTCATGTGTGTGTGTGTGTGTGTGTGTGTGCGTGCGTGCGTGCGTGCGTGTGTGCCTCCTCACCATCTGCTGGATGCGGTGGAAGGTCTTGCCGTGGAAGCTGAAGCCCTGTTCAAACAGCACCTTGTCCTCCACCGTCCACTCGTCGGGGAAGGGGGTGAAGTTGGGCAGGTCGGCCAGGGACTTCTCGATGTTGTGCTTGTGCCAGAACAGCATGCCCAGAGCCTGGAGCCAAACACCACACACACACACACACAGCACGTTGTAGGGAGCATTATATTGAGACACATTATCATCAAATGGGGGTCGACAGGATTAAGGTTGAGAACCACTGATGGAGAGGAGAAGACCATGTGAAAGACAGAAGGACAGGACAGTAATATAGAGCAGTGGTTCCCAAAGTCGGGGTCGCGACCCAAAGGTGGGCCGCGAGCAGCCACGGGTGGGCCGCGAGATGATAAAAAATAAAATAAAATAAAAAATTATTTTTTATTTTATTTTTTGTCCTGAACTTAGAAGCAGGCCAGGACAGTGTTTCTAGTTGTATTCTATTCTATTGTATTCTAAAATGTGACTATATGGTTTTATATTAACTTAATAAATAAACAAAAACAAAAAAAATCTACTTATTTCAACGAACATTTCAAACTAAATTACAGATTATGCACATAAAACGCTGAAAACAACCGAAGCAACAATAGTATTTTAATGAGGCTATTATTATTATCATTATTATTTTGCAACAAGTTAGCCCTCTCATAAATAGCACATATAAATGAATAACTAACTTGAACTAACTTAATAGGATTGAAGTGATATTTGGCTTAAAAAATCGGTCGCCTGGCAAAAAAATAAAAAAAGCCTGACGATGTGCATTGGGCCGCGGCTCTCTGACGCCTTATTTTCTGGGTCCTGGCCTGAAAAGTTTGGGAACCCCTGATATAGAGGACATATAGAGGACAAGACCATGTGAAAGACAGAAGGACAGGACAGGAATATAGAGGACATATAGAGGACAAGACTATGTGAAAGACAGAAGGACAGGACAGGAATATAGAGGACATGGAGAGGACAAGACCATGTGAAAGACAGAAGGACAGGACAGTAATATAGAGGACATGGAGAGGACAAGACCATGTGAAAGACAGAAGGACAGGACAGGAATATAGAGGACATGGAGAGGACAAGACCATGTGAAAGACAGAAGGACAGGACAGTAATATAGAGGACATGTAGAGGACAAGACCATGTGAAAGACAGAAGGACAGGACAGGAATATACATATAGAGTGTAAATAGTGTTGAGGAAATGCAGTTTGAGTTGCGTTTGTGCCCAGAGCCTGGAGGAAGAACAGAAGACACAGCAAGGATAGGTCAAAGAGAGAGAGAGAGGACAGACACAGTGATGATACGTCAAAGTGAGAGAGACGGAGAGAGAGAGAGGATACGTCAGAGAGAGAGAGAGACAAGGACAGGGGAAGGACAGCATATGGAAGGGAAGCTATAGAGGATGTTTAGGGGAAGCTGGAGGCTCTATGGTGTGTATGTGTCGGAGCAGGTTGCACTACGTTAGCTACATAATCACGGCTGTAATATGCAACACTATGCTATGGTAGCTACATAACAGCTTTGGTATGTAATACTACGCTAGCTGTATAACAGCTGTAATATACTAAATATCACAACTGGGTATGTCGATTAACTTAAAACTGAGAGTCCGTCTGTCTCTGGAGATTTAAAGCTACAAAGTGTAACACGTATAGTAGTGTTTATAATAGTTTACTTTCACTAATATTTTTGGAATGGTTCATTTGCTCACACACACACGCACACCGACACCAACCATGCAAGGTGCCAACCTGCTTGTCAGGAACAGTTAGGGGTTCCGTGCCTTGCTCAAGGACACAAGGACAAGCCCAGATGACACATTACCAGAAGACCACTCTACCTCCTGAGACACAGACACCCAGTACAAACTTCTCATTAGAAGTACAATGACTCTAGTCATAGGTTTCACTCTTTCACGAGTCTACAGTACAGATAGTTATGGAATTCAGTATGAAGATTAACATGGAATACGGCATAGACTAGGATTGGAGAGGAGAGAGAAGAGCGGGGGGAGGGGAGGGGGGAGAGGGAGGGGAGAGGGGAGAGAAGAGCGGGGAGGAGAGCGGGGCAGAGGAGAGAAGAGGACAGGAGAGAGGAAAGTAGGAGAAAAGAGGACAGGCGATAGGAGAGGACAGTAGAGGACAAGAGGAGAGGAAAAGAGGAGAGGAGAGGAAAAGAGGAGAGGACAGGAGAGAAAAGAGGACATGAGAGGAGAGGACACTAGAGAGGAGAGGGCAGTAGAGGACAGAGAAGAGGAGAGAAGAGGAGAGGAGAGAGAAGAGGAGAGAAGAGGACAGGGGAGGAGAGAGAAGAGGACAGGAGAGGAGAGAGAAGAGGAGAGAAGAGGAGAGGACAGGGGAGGAGAGAGACGAGAAGAGGAGAGGAGAGAAGAGGACAGGGGAGGAGAGAGAAGACAGGAGAGGAGAGAAGAGGAGGAGAGAAGAGGAGAGGAGAGAAGAGGACAGGGGAGGAGAGAGACGAGGAGAGAAGAGGAGAGAGAAGAGGAGAGGAGAGGAGAGAAGAGGAGAGAGGAGAGAAGAGAGGACAGGGGAGGAGAGAGACGAGGAGAGGAGAGAAGAGAAGAGGAGAGGAGAGAAGAGAAGAGGAGAGAGAAGAGGAGAGGAGAGGAGAGGAGAGGAGAGGAGAGGAGAGGAGAGGAGAGGAGAGGAGAGAGAGAGGAGAGGAGAGAGAGGAGAGAGAAGAGGAGATAAGAGGAGGAGAGGAGAGAGAAGAGGAGATAAGAGGACAGTAAAACAGAGCAATAAAACTAAACTGCACATGAAGATGTATAAAGTTTGATGAGCGATGACTGCTTGGCGTCTGGCGACATGTCCATACCTGCTCCATGTTGTATCCGTGCTTCTCTTTGGCGATTGCTATGTATTCATCCACTGGAAGACACAAGCAAACACAACTCCTGAAACACGTTACGTGTATCTTGGTATCGGACCTTTAACATTGAGGAAATGCTCCCGACACCGGTACATCCCTGTATGAAGAGCCGCTTCTTACATTTGGTGTCGGCCAGCGTCTGACTGGGGATCCAGACCAGCATGCCGAGGTTGTCCCTCTCCTGGGCCACCTTCGCCACATCTGCAGCGGGACAAACCACGTTAGGAGGCAGGAGGACGCAGTACACCAGTGGGTCCCAAACAGGGGACCTGGTTCCCTCATATAGTTCTGTGGTTGTTCCTACTAGACTAGTGGACGTTGTTCCCTCATATATTCATGTATATATGTATTTATTGTGGGGATTGGGAGATGGGAGGGGGGGCGTTTGATGTCTGATGTTTCATGTTGATGTCCCAGTGCTTTTAACAAACTGTACCGCAAACAATTACCACCAACCATGGTTGTGTGGCATTAAAGTATCTTGTATATAGTTCTGTGGTTGTTCCTACTAGTCTATTGGACGTTGTTCTCTCACAGTTCTATGGTTGTTCCTACTAGACTGTTGACATTTTTAAAAACATTACTGTTTAAACAGGCCTTTGGGTAATGTTTGAGCTTCTCCTCCAGGTATAAAATAAGTAATTTTTTTCTCTGCTGTATGTAAAGCACATTGTGAGTTCCCTCTGTGAAAAGTGCTATATAAATAAACTTTACTTACTACTTACTTACTTACTAGTGGACGTTGGTCCCTCATATAGTTCTATGGTTGTTCCTACTAGTCTAGTTGACGTTGGTCTTTTATCTCCTTTTTTTTTAACTTTTTACTTAACGTTTTTAAATGATGACGATTCTGACTCGATTTATTTTGTATGTTACAAGATACTTTTAAGTTTAAGTCAAGCACTTTCATATGTTATGTTTAAGTTTAAGTCAAGCACTTTGATATGTTATGTTGTCCGTTTAAGGAAGAGTGTAATAAGTTATTTTATTGGAAAAAATAAGAATCGTGCGAGAGAATCGTGATCTCAATTCTTAGAGAGAAAAATCATGATTCACATTCTAGCAAGAATCGTGCAGAGCCGTAGTATATACCGTCGGTGGAGAGACCCCGACTGAAAGGGTTTGGGAACAGGAGCAGTTGGTTGGGTTTCTCCAGAGACCATGGAGGGGAGTAGGGCTGGGTATCGCCACCGATTTCCCAAAACGATTCTGATTCACAAGGTCCTGATTCGATTCGGTTTCAGATTCAATCCGATTCAATGGTTCAAGGAACCCTCTAATGGAATGGAAAGTAGAAAAAAACTGCTCGTTTACAGTTTATTATGCCACCTATGCAGCTAATTAATTTTGATCAATTTCCGGCCTCTGCCACAAATGTATGTTTTAGTTATAAGGTGGTCTGTCACAGAGATAGGCATAACGACTAAATTGGGGGATGAAAAAGAGGGGAAACGCTCCACTCTGCTCCGTCTAACAGGCCGATAGTTGGACAACGTTTCCCTGTCACAAACTGCCCGTTTCATCTTCCCCTGACCAGAGGTGGAACTGGTGCAACCCGTTTCATCTTCCCCTGACCAGAGGTGGAACTGGTGCAACCCGTTTCATCTTCCCCTGACCAGAGGTGGAACTGGTGCAACCCGTTTCATCTTCCCCTGACCAGAGGTGGAACTGGTGCAACCCGTTTCATCTTCCCCTGACCAGAGGTGGAACTGGTGCAACCCGTTTCATCTTCCCCTGACCAAAGGTGGATGTTGTTTAAAAAGGGGAAAAAAACACGTTTTGAATAATTTATTTTGGTTATTTCCATGTAAACTTTAAAATCATGAAAATTGCAGATAGGTTAGGCTTTACAGATATGTTATAGCAATTCAACAGCTTAATTTTTGTTTTCCAAAAAGAATTTCATAAAGTCTACAAACTACATTTTCAAGAGCTGTTTCTCTGCTCTCTTTTTGTCTCTTGCTCGTCTTTTTCTCATGCTTGTTCCAATTCTAATGTGATTGTGATTGTGAATGTGTGTGTGAATGTGTGTGTGTGTGTGTGTGTGTGTGTGTGTGTGTGTGTGTGTGTGTGTGTGTGTGTGTGTGTGTGTGTGGATTCTGACTTTAGAGGTCAACATTACCCCATCAATCAAATGTTGACCCCGGATTAATTTGTATTTACATCAAGCCAACTCACAGTCAGGGTCAAAGTTCAACATTACCCCCATCAATCAGATGGTGACCCCCGGATGGGGTTTTCTTTTTTTCTTTACATCCAGCCACCTCACAATCAGCGTCAGGTCAACATTACACCCATCAATCAAATGTTGGTCCCAGGTGCAATTTTTTCACTACCCAGAATGGTAAATGGCTGCTTTTTATATATATATATATATATATATATATATATATATACCCAGAAGGGGATGGATTGGCAGTATACTGTAAATAATGTCTCCAGTGACCACTTGTGATCTCGCTTCCCTGGTCAATATGCAAAATAACCACTTAGGCCGACGCCCCCACAGGCCACTAAAGCCTCACGCAAACTGGATCATATAATTGAGCACATTCAGTGTCTCCGTTACAATTTACAATGTTACCGTGAAATCCCTTTAAATTTAGAGAGGAGACAGAACTTTTTCAAATGCTTCGCAACAGTGAGAACGGCGGGGCATCAAAGGGTCAAAGTGGGTATAAAACAGGACGTTTTAAACTGTGGATACCAAACAGAGAAGGTAAAGACGACGTTGAACTGTTGAACAGTAATCCAGAACTATTTTATTGCCCTGCAAATTTTTTTTTTTATCTATTCTATTCTACAATTTTATTGCACTGCACTATTGCACTATTTTACTGTCTATTTTACACACTTACTCTTTTTATTATTGTCTATTTAAAACTGAATCAAACCATAAACAAGGTAGCCTGTTAGATCCTAATGTGAAAAACTGTGATTTTATGTCTGCACTTTATGTGCTAATTTTATCTTTAATTTAATTTAATCTTTTTTCTGTTGTGAAGCACTTTTGAGCTGCAGTTTCTGTATGAAAGGTGGCATACAAATAAAGTTATTATTATTATTATTATCACACTAACTCTCTCTAACAGTGAGAACGGAGGAGCATCACACTAACTCTCTCTCTCTAACAGTGAGAACGGAGCAGCATCACACTAACTCTCTCTCTCTAACAGTGAGAACGGAGGAGCATCACACTAACTCTCTCTCTCTAACAGTGAGAACGGAGGAGCATCACACTAACTCTCTCTCTAACAGTGAGAACGGAGGAGCATCACACTAACTCTCTCTCTAACAGTGAGAACGGAGGAGCATCACACTAACTCTCTCTCTCTAACAGTGAGAACGGAGGAGCATCACACTAACTCTCTCTCTAACAGTGAGAACGGAGGAGCATCACACTAACTCTCTCTCTCTAACAGTGAGAACGGAGGAGCATCACACTAACTCTCTCTCTCTAACGGTGAGAACGGAGGAGCATCACACTAACTCTCTCTCTCTAACGGTGAGAACGGAGGAGCATCACACTAACTCTCTCTCTCTAACAGTGAGAACGGAGGAGCATCACACTAACTCTCTCTCTCTCTAACAGTGAGAACGGAGGAGCATCACACTAACTATCTCTCTCTAACGGTGAGAACGGAGGAGCATCACACTAACTCTCTCTCTCTAACGGTGAGAACGGAGGAGCATCACACTAACTCTCTCTCTCTAACGGTCCATTGATATATAACTAAAACGAAAACGCAAAAAAATTAACGCAAAAAAATTTACGAACTAAAGCAAAAACGCAAATAAAGAAAAAAAAGAAAAAAAAACGAACACAAAATTTTACTAAAACGAAAACGAACGAAAAAAAAAGAACGCAAAAAAATTAACGAACTAAAACGAAAACGCAAAAAAACTAACACAAAAAAACGAACGAACTAAAACAAAAACGCAAAAAAACGAACGAACTAAAACGAAAACACAAAAAAAACGAACGCACAAAAAACAACGAAAAAAAAACGAACGCAAAATAAAAGAACGAACTAAAACGAAAACGAAAACAAACGCAATAAAATGAACTAACTAAAACGCAAAAAAATAACGCAAAAAAACGAACAAACTAAAACGAAAACGCAAAAAAGAACGAAAAAAAAAGAACGAACTAAAACCAAAACGCAAAAAAAATAACGCAAAAAAATGATGAACTAAAGTGAAAACGCAAAAAAACGAACACAAAAAAAAAGAACGAAAAAAAATGAACTAACTAAAACGAAAACGCAAAAAAACAAACGCAAAAAAACTAACGAACTAAAACAAAAACGCAAAAAAACGAACGAACTAAAACACAAAAAAACGAACGCAAAAAAACGAACGAACTAAAACGAGAACGCAAAAAAAAACGAACTAAAACGCAAAAAAGGCCACAAAAAAAAGAACGAACTAAAACCAAAACGCAAAAAAATAACGCAAAAAAATGAACGAACTAAAGCGAAAACGCAAAAAAACGAACGCAAAAAAACGAACGCAAAAAAACGAACGAACTAAAACAAAAACGCAAAAAAACGAACGAACTAAAACACAAAAAAACGAACGCAAAAAAACGAACGAACTAAAACGAGAACGCAAAAAAAAACGAACTAAAACGAAAAAAATATTACGCAAAAAAAAGAACGAACTAAAACGAAAACGCAAAAAACGAACGCAAAAAAATTAACTAACTAAAACGAAAATGCAAAAAAATTAACGCAAAAAAACGAACAAACTAAAACGAAAACGCAAAAAAACTAACGCAAAAAACGAACGAACTAAAACGAAAACGCTAAAAAACTAACGAACTAAAACGAAAACGCAAAAAAATTAACGCAAAAAAATTAACGAACTAAAGCAAAAACGAAAATAAAGAAAAAAAAGAAAAAAAACGAACACAAAAAAATTAACTAAAACGGAAACGAAAGGAAAAAAAGAACGCATCACACTAACTCTCTCCAACGGTGAGAACGGAGGAGCATCACACTAACTCTCTCTCTCTAACAGTGAGAACGGAGGAGCATCACACTAACTCTCTCTCTCTAACAGTGAGAACGGAGGAGCATCACACTAACTCTCTCTCTAACAGTGAGAACGGAGGAGCATCACACTAACTCTCTCCGTTCTCACCGTTAGAGAGAGAGAGTTAGTGTGAGAACGGTGAGAACGGAGGAGCATCACACTAACTCTCTCTCTCTAACAGTGAGAACGGAGGAGCATCACACTAACTCTCTCTCTCTAACAGTGAGAACGGAGGAGCATCACACTAACTCTCTCTCTAACAGTGAGAACGGAGGAGCATCACACTAACTCTCTCTCTCTAACGGTGAGAACGGAGGAGCATCACACTAACTCTCTCTCTCTAACGGTGAGAACGGAGGAGCATCACACTAACTCTCTCTCTCTAACGGTGAGAACGGAGGAGCATCACACTAACTCTCTCTCTAACAGTGAGAACGGAGGAGCATCACACTAACTCTCTCTCTCTAACAGTGAGAACGGAGGAGCATCACACTAACTCTCTCTCTCTAACGGTGAGAACGGAGGAGCATCACACTAACTCTCTCTCTCTAACGGTGAGAACGGAGGAGCATCACACTAACTCTCTCTCTCTAACGGTGAGAACGGAGGAGCATCACACTAACTCTCTCTCTCTAACAGTGAGAACGGAGGAGCATCACACTAACTCTCTCTCTCTCTAACGGTGAGAACGGAGGAGCATCACACTAACTCTCTCTCTCTAACGGTGAGAACGGAGCAGCATCACACTAAGGCCCTGTCCACACGCACGCGGGGTAGGGATGGGTACCCTTCACATTTGAACCGATACGGTACCGGTACCTGTGAATCGATACCGATACCCAACGGTACCTTTTTTCAGTACCTTTTTTCGGTACTTTAATCTCAATTTTTTTTTACCTACCTCAGTCGTGAAAAAAAATCCAAACTTCAAATAACTACAATTTCGACCGTTTTCGGCTTGCCATTGCTCCGACTGCTTTGTTGTTGAATCAAGTAAAATCCTAGGTAAGCATATATTGTGCGTGTGAACATTGACATGAAAAGAAAAAAAGGTAATTTTTTTTTTCTTTTTTTCTGTATCTCACTTGAATCGATACTCGGTAGTACCGACGTGTTTCGGTTCGGTACCTCAAAAGTACCGAATTCGGTACCCATCCCTAACGCGGGGTGTTATATAACCAAGCCTTAATGTGCGCGGTTGCACTGTTCGCCCACACGCAACCGGGGTTTTGGAACACTGCAACCGTGTTCTTTTACAACCGGAGTCCAGGGTGAAGTTTTGCGCGCATCCCGGCTGCGTGTGGACATAGAAACCGAGGTTATTTCCAGTGTTTACAGCAGAGCTGTCCCAAGTAGCGTTATATGAAAATGATGTAACAAACTTGTTCGAAACGTATCGTCTGTGTTGAAGAGTGTTGTGATCGACTGATGATGTCTGTTGTCGCATTCCTGACCCGACGCTCAAAGTAAACTTGAAGCTGCGGCTAAACTAAGCTCATGTGTGTTGTCAAGTTATTGTTATAAGGAACCCAGTCCAAACTATAACAGTCTGCATCCCCTTAACAATTGTTTGTATTGAGCCGTATTGTACCCATTCTGCAATCTGTTAAATAACGTTTTCATCCATTCATTCTACTAGCGTTAACGTTACTACTTTATTATTACGTTAGCACGTAAGCTAACAAAATCTGCAATCTTTTTGTGAGACTAAACTCCGCTCTTGGTGGTAAATTGTGTTGATGTTGGTTTTGTTTCATCAACAAATGAGGCAGAACACAGTGAATGTATCCTTTTTTGTTTATTACACGTTGTTCTAGCTGCAAACTGTAGAATTGTTTGGCTGTGAGCAAGGAGGGATGTTGTGTTCCAGGCTTCAGTTCAGTTTCCGGTTTTAACGCTAAAACCCTTCTGATTGGTTGAAATGGCCTTCATGTTTGAACTACATCGCCACCTACTGCTTTGGCATTGTACTACATGTATATGACGTGTCGTGGAAAATATTATCATGTCATTATAGATCTGTGTTGAGATATCATTTGATAATTTTACAGCTTGACTGGTTCAGTGTTACCAGCTAGTGTAATGTGTGTGTGTCTCTTTAAGAGACTCCAAGGTACCAACATCTCCCCAGCCAGCCAAAGCAAGGTTATTATTACTTCCCGTAACTGGGAACCATTTTTATTTACTTTCATCATCATATCTGTTCTAATGTTACGTCTTGCAAGTGTGTATAAACTATGTTCTGCCCAGACCTCTTGGTCACTTTATGGCCAGACGCTAGTGTGTGAACATGATGTATCCGTCTGTAAACTGTCCTTTTATTGAGGCCACGGTGAAATAAACTGTTTTCTATTATTAATAATGACTCGGAATGATTTATAAAACGGCTCGTCGTTATATTTCCCATAACAGACGTCACTCTGTGCAGGGTTTAAACCAGTCGTGTGGACAGTTTTATTTTTTTGAATAATTACAAAAAAAACGGTGTCAAAAATACCCGTGATCGTGTGGACTGGGCCTAACTCTCTCTCTCTCTAATGGGAATAGAAGCACCAGGACAATTTCCAAGTCATATATTTTTTTAAGCAATTAAAAGGGAAGTGCTTGCAGAGCAACTATTTGAATAGGAGGCGGCTTTAATTAGCTAATAATTGTTTTGTTGATACTTGTGATTATGGGGCACAGCAAGCCTACGTTTACGTAACAGATTATTCTGATTTTTTTTTTAAATCCATTTTACTTGGATTTGATCGACAAGATTCTTTTTTTTATTTTATTGGCCTAATATAGCCTATATATGGGCAAAATACGAAAAATGCAGACATGGTGGATAAAGTCAGCTTTCACAATTTGAGAACCAAAAATTGGTTATCTGGAAGAGCAGATGTGTTCTACCTTTTGTTTTCAGCATATTGATATAGAAAAAGTTGAACAGCCACAACACCGTCGACTAGGCAGTTCTTCAGTGTGGCCCGGGACCCATTTGCGTACACACTGCTAACACAATGTGGCTGTATGCAGACCCAGACCGCCTCCGAATGTGGTCCGAGCTATAGGATAATCAGTGTCGTCCTCAACGCATCCTGGTTAGCGTTCCTATGGGATGTCCGATATTATCGGCCGATATTGGCATTAAAATGTAATATCGTTATTTTTTTACATTTATTTAACCTTTATTTACCCAGGCAAGCAAGTAAGAACAAATTCTTATTTTATTTATTGTCAAAAGTATGCATAATGTTAATTCCACGACGAGATATGTCATTTTAATTACCTGAAATTATTCCGTTTTTGGGGGGGGGGGGACCCTGCATATATCGGTATCGGTTGATATCGGTATCGGAAATTAAGAGTTGGACAATAATGGTATATCGGATATCGGTAAAAAAGCCAATATCGAACATCCCTAGTTCCCACCTGTACTTAAGAACTGGCCACTTGTGATTGGCTCACCCCGATGGGATCTTAATGCCAGGTGGAAATGGGATTTACATCAAAAACGTCTGTTAATTTTTTAAATAAAACACAGCAAAGAGCATAAAACTACACGGTTCACCAAACCAGGAAAAGGTAACAGTGAAGATTTGAGCCGTCTGTGAACTGTGGTTTTGGTAGCTACATTCAGACGCAGTAAAGCTGCTCAAATCAACACCAGTTTAGCTGAAAAAGGGAAGTTAAGAGAGAGAGGGAGACATTTTGAGGCCCAAATATTTGTTCAATCATGACTGAAAAACAGCATGTCTTCGTGATACATTTGGTCCCAATATCTGTCCAAGTTGATTTGGTCTGTGTAACAAATGACCATCCAAGTTGAAACTACCCCAATGCTGACTATCTACAATTGTCACATTCTTCCTATGAATCATAACTTTTACACCCCCTTATCAAGTATGTTACAGAACAGCAGATTACCAAAAAAAATCCCCCTTTTGAACGTCTGATTTAACTGGGAAAGTTGAGAAACTTCAGGAAAGGGAGAGCAGTTACTTAAAACCGACTTCCAATTATCACAATCATATGAGACAAGAATTATCACAACTGCAGTCTAGTGGGATAATAATAATAAACAAAATATTCAAGTTCCCTCAAATCTGTGTGGCTGGTTGTTGCGAGCAAAGTTCAACATTGGAAAATTGAGTCAAAGAAGAACAACTCGATTAAAACCCAGAAGATGGATGAACAACAGTCAGATCAGAAGAAGAATCCATTTTCAAAAAACGCGTGGATTAGAGAGAGAAAGCTGCCACGACGTGACCGAGGCTACCACGTCTCCAAACCTGTCCCCGTCTCTCAGACCCCGTTTACACTCAAAACACCTCACCGGGGTCGTAGTCCGGCACCACGGCTTGATACTGGGCTCCGACCCGCATCCCGCCGCCACCTGAGACACACAGAACACACATTAAATGGACATTCACCAGATAAAAGTCCAAGAGCGGTAACTAGTTGAGAGAGACCGAGGCTATACCTCCATGTTGTTGGACCCACCGTGCTCATCGTCGCTGCTGGAGCCCGAACTTCCTCCTCCTTCCTCCCACGAATTGTTGCTATTCCCGTTCGTGGCGAAACTTTTATTAGTATTATTAGCCGGGTTGTTGTTATTGTTCACGGTGTTCCTCCCTCTTCTCTTCCCCGAGATCTCCGTGGTGGTGTTTTTCTCCAACATCGCCGGCATGGTGATGAACAAACGGGGAGGGAGACGAGCGGCTCCCAACCAACTTCAACTACTGCGATTTGGGGCTAAGCTAACAGCTAAGCTAACAGGCTAACGGCTAGCTGTAGCGACACAACAGCAGCAGCAGCAGCACCGTGCTAGCTTAACGTTAGCTTGATGCTAACTGTGTTAGCCCCGCACACACACACAACCGAACAAAGTAATGTCACCAAGGTTGGCTAGTTAATAGCTCCCCGGGCTGTTAAAACATCGAGCTAATAAAACGAGAAGCAACCGTACTATAATAAATATCCTCCCGAGAAACCCATAAAAATAGTATAAATAGAGTATTTCTGTAAACGATACACCCTAGTTAGCTAAAACAGCCCATGCGAGTGGACGAGAGAGAGATGCTCCTCCAGAGTCACACTGACTGCCATCGACTTGGGTTTAAAAAAAAAAAAAAAAAAAAGTTGCCGTACAAGCAGCTCCTCTCTCTGGTGGCTAACAACACTACTAGCTTCATTTATCTAATCAATAATAACCCTCGCCGACAGACTTGCTAAATAATAAACCCCAACTCGACGGTATTATTATGTCGGGGTGTGTGGGGGATAAAAATGAAGGTAAATGGTGTGTGAGTAAAAAAGCTCCTGAGAGAGGCAGCGTCATGAGAGTGTGTTGTTGTTGCCAGGTGGAGAGTGTGCTGTCTGGTTAATTAGGCTGCTGTCTGGTTAGTCAGGCTGCTGTCTGGTTAGTCAGGCTGCTGTCTGGTTAGTTAGGCTGCTGTCTAGTTAGTCAGGCTGCTGTCTGGTTAGTCAGGCTGTCTGGTTAGTCAGGCTGCTGTCTGGTTAGTTAGGCTGCTGTCTGGTTAGTTAGGCTGCTGTCTGGTTAGTCAGGCTGCTGTCTGGTTAGTCAGGCTGCTGTCTGGTTAGTTAGGCTGCTGTCTGGTTAGTCAGGCTGCTGTCTGGTTAGTTAGGCTGCTGTCTGGTTAGTTAGGCTGCTGTCTGGTTAGTCAGGCTGCTGTCTGGTTAGTCAGGCTGCTGTCTGGTTAGTTAGGCTGCTGTCTGGTTAGTCAGGCTGCTGTCTGGTTAGTTAGGCTGCTGTCTGGTTAGTCAGGCTGCTGTCTGGTTAGTTAGGCTGCTGTCTGGTTAGTTAGGTTGCTGTCTGGTTAGTTAGGCTGCTGTCTGGTTAGTCAGGCTGCTGTCTGGTTAGTTAGTCAGGCTGCTGTCTGGTTAGTCAGGCTGCTGTCTGGTTAGTTAGGCTGCTGTCTGGTTAGTCAGGCTGCTGTCTGGTTAGTCAGGCTGCTGTCTGGTTAGTCAGGCTGCTGTCTGGTTAGTCAGGCTGCTGTCTGGTTAGTTAGGCTGCTGTCTGGTTAGTTAGGCTGCTGTCTGGTTAGTTAGGCTGCTGTCTGGTTAGTCAGGCTGCTGTCTGGTTAGTCAGGCTGCTGTCTGGTTAGTTAGGCTGCTGTCTGGTTAGTTAGGCTGCTGTCTGGTTAGTCAGGCTGCTGTCTGGTTAGTTAGGCTGCTGTCTGGTTAGTTAGGCTGCTGTCTGGTTAGTTAGGCTGCTGTCTGGTTAGTCAGGCTGCTGTCTGGTTAGTCAGGCTGCTGTCTGGTTAGTCAGGCTGCTGTCTGGTTAGTTAGGCTGCTGTCTGGTTAGTTAGGCTGCTGTCTGGTTAGTCAGGCTGCTGTCTGGTTAGTCAGGCTGCTGTCTGGTTAGTTAGGCTGCTGTCTGGTTAGTCAGGCTGCTGTCTGGTTAGTTAGGCTGCTGTCTGGTTAGTTAGGCTGCTGTCTGGTTAGTCAGGCTGCTGTCTGGTTAGTTAGGCTGCTGTCTGGTTAGTTAGGCTGCTGTCTGGTTAGTTAGGCTGCTGTCTGGTTAGTTAGGCTGCTGTCTGGTTAGTCAGGCTGCTGTCTGGTTAGTTAGGCTGCTGTCTGGTTAGTCAGGCTGCTGTCTGGTTAGTTAGGCTGCTGTCTGGTTAGTTAGGCTGCTGTCTGGTTAGTTAGGGTGCTGTCTGGTTAATTAGGCTGCTGTCTGGTTAGTCAGGCTGCTGTCTGGTTAGTCAGGCTGCTGTCTGGTTAGTCAGGCTGCTGTCTGGTTAGTTAGGCTGCTGTCTGGTTAGTCAGGCTGCTGTCTGGTTAGTTAGGGTGCTGTCTGGTTAGTCAGGCTGCTGTCTGGTTAGTTAGGCTGCTGTCTGGTTAGTTAGGCTGCTGTCTGGTTAGTTAGGCTGCTGTCTGGTTAGTCAGGCTGCTGTCTGGTTAGTTAGGCTGCTGTCTGGTTAGTCAGGCTGTCTGGTTAGTTAGGCTGCTGTCTGGTTAGTTAGGCTGCTGTCTGGTTAGTTAGGCTGTCTGGTTAGTTAGGCTGCTGTCTGGTTAGTTAGGCTGCTGTCTGGTTAGTTAGGCTGCTGTCTGGTTAGTCAGGCTGCTGTCTGGTTAGTCAGGCTGCTGTCTGGTTAGTTAGGCTGCTGTCTGGTTAGTTAGGCTGCTGTCTGGTTAGTCAGGCTGCTGTCTGGTTAGTTAGGCTGCTGTCTGGTTAGTTAGGCTGCTGTCTGGTTAGTTAGGCTGCTGTCTGGTTAGTCAGGCTGCTGTCTGGTTAGTTAGGCTGCTGTCTGGTTAGTCAGGCTGCTGTCTGGTTAGTTAGGCTGCTGTCTGGTTAGTCAGGCTGCTGTCTGGTTAGTTAGGCTGCTGTCTGGTTAGTTAGGCTGCTGTCTGGTTAGTCAGGCTGCTGTCTGGTTAGTCAGGCTGCTGTCTGGTTAGTTAGGCTGCTGTCTGGTTAGTCAGGCTGCTGTCTGGTTAGTTAGGCTGCTGTCTGGTTAGTCAGGCTGCTGTCTGGTTAGTTAGGCTGCTGTCTGGTTAGTTAGGCTGCTGTCTGGTTAGTCAGGCTGCTGTCTGGTTAGTCAGGCTGCTGTCTGGTTAGTTAGGCTGCTCTCTGGTTAGTCAGGCTGCTGTCTGGTTAGTCAGGCTGCTGTCTGGTTAGTTAGGCTGCTGTCTGGTTAGTCAGGCTGCTCTCTGGTTAGTTAGGCTGCTGTCTGGTTAGTCAGGCTGCTGTCTGGTTAGTTAGGCTGCTGTCTGGTTAGTCAGGCTGCTGTCTGGTTAGTTAGGCTGCTGTCTGGTTAGTTAGGCTGCTGTCTGGTTAGTTAGGCTGCTGTCTGGTTAGTTAGGCTGCTGTCTGGTTAGTTAGGCTGCTGTCTGGTTAGTCAGGCTGCTGTCTGGTTAGTCAGGCTGCTGTCTGGTTAGTTAGGCTGCTGTCTGGTTAGTTAGGCTGCTGTCTGGTTAGTCAGGCTGCTGTCTGGTTAGTCAGGCTGCTGTCTGGTTAGTCAGGCTGCTGTCTGGTTAGTTAGGCTGCTGTCTGGTTAGTTAGGCTGCTGTCTGGTTAGTTAGGCTGCTGTCTGGTTAGTTAGGCTGCTGTCTGGTTAGTCAGGCTGCTGTCTGGTTAGTTAGGCTGCTGTCTGGTTAGTTAGGCTGCTGTCTGGTTAGTTAGGCTGCTGTCTGGTTAGTCAGGCTGCTGTCTGGTTAGTTAGGCTGCTGTCTGGTTAGTCAGGCTGCTGTCTGGTTAGTTAGGCTGCTGTCTGGTTAGTCAGGCTGCTGTCTGGTTAGTTAGGCTGCTGTCTGGTTAGTCAGGCTGCTGTCTGGTTAGTTAGGCTGCTGTCTGGTTAGTCAGGCTGCTGTCTGGTTAGTCAGGCTGCTGTCTGGTTAGTTAGGCTGCTGTCTGGTTAGTTAGGTTGCTGTCTGGTTAGTCAGGCTGCTGTCTGGTTAGTTAGGCTGCTGTCTGGTTAGTCAGGCTGCTGTCTGGTTAGTTAGGCTGCTGTCTGGTTAGTCAGGCTGCTGTCTGGTTAGTCAGGCTGCTGTCTGGTTAGTTAGGCTGCTGTCTGGTTAGTTAGGCTGCTGTCTGGTTAGTCAGGCTGCTGTCTGGTTAGTCAGGCTGCTGTCTGGTTAGTCAGGCTGCTGTCTGGTTAGTCAGGCTGCTGTCTGGTTAGTTAGGCTGCTGTCTGGTTAGTTAGGCTGCTGTCTGGTTAGTCAGGCTGCTGTCTGGTTAGTCAGGCTGCTGTCTGGTTAGTCAGGCTGCTGTCTGGTTAGTCAGGCTGCTGTCTGGTTAGTCAGGCTGCTGTCTGGTTAGTTAGGCTGCTGTCTGGTTAGTTAGGCTGCTGTCTGGTTAGTTAGGCTGCTGTCTGGTTAGTTAGGCTGCTGTCTGGTTAGTCAGGCTGCTGTCTGGTTAGTTAGGCTGCTGTCTGGTTAGTCAGGCTGCTGTCTGGTTAGTTAGGCTGCTGTCTGGTTAGTCAGGCTGCTGTCTGGTTAGTTAGGCTGCTGTCTGGTTAGTCAGGCTGCTGTCTGGTTAGTTAGGCTGCTGTCTGGTTAGTCAGGCTGCTGTCTGGTTAGTCAGGCTGCTGTCTGGTTAGTTAGGCTGCTGTCTGGTTAGTCAGGCTGCTGTCTGGTTAGTTAGGCTGCTGTCTGGTTAGTCAGGCTGCTGTCTGGTTAGTCAGGCTGCTGTCTGGTTAGTTAGGCTGCTGTCTGGTTAGTTAGGCTGCTGTCTGGATCTCAGCCTCCTGTCTTCAGCATGTTTCCTCTCAAAGACATTTTGATTGTGTGTGTGTGTGTGCGTGCGTGCGTGTAGTGACTTGTAACCGATTATATAATGTATTTATTCTTCAAAAGCTTTTTTGTGTGTCATGGAACGGCCCCCACTGTTGAATTATTATGTAGCATGTCCCATTAAAAAAGTTATACTGAGAATAATATGATTAGTGAAAGATACATTTGTCACACATGATTAGAAACAGCCCTCTCTGTCTCTCTCTCTCTCTCTCTCTCTCTCTCTCTCTCTCTCTCTCTCTCTCTCTCTCCCCCCCTCTCTCTCTCCCCCCCCTCTCTCTCTCTCTGTATGTGTAAGATTGTAATCATTTTAAAAGCAGGGTCAGGGACCACATCACTTTAACATGCCTGTCGAAACGCACGTTGCATCCAGGCTCCTTCTAGGCTTCCCTCTGCTATACTGTCAGGGGAATTAATTCAGTTCGCTGGATAAATTAATTACATAAAGGTTTTGTGCAGTCAATAAAGAGAGTCAAGCAAATACCTGAGGGAGACGCAGAAGAACAGAGGAGCACCTAAATGAAATCATATCACTATAATAATAATTATAATAATATATAGAACTAGACAATTCCGCAGGGGAAATTGTGAAAGTGTGGGTGATGCCTGTGCACCGCCGGCCAACGGGGGAGGGTCTGTATTGTCTCTACGACAAACGGTTCAAAAGATACAAAAAGGGGATATCCCTACTGAGTACAATGGTACAACCCGCAAGTCTCTACTAGGGCTGGGCGATATAACGATAATTATCGCGATATATTTTAAAAAATATCAAAAAAAAATTATCATTTTTTTTAGAGACAGTGGACAGACTTGTCTTTCTTGCCTGCAACTTAAAGTAATGGCTTTGCTTGTCAAAATGACAATACTGACCAAATTGAGATTTATTTTTCTCTTGTCCATTTATTTAGTTTGCTTTCTAATTTAAAATACAGTTTGAAACCGTCTGTACACAGTAGGCTATGTGTGCTAGCAGAACTAGACTCCAGTCACGAGTCACGGTGCACATGTGCGGTGGTTTGTCCACCAAAAAAGCGCCAAAAGATAGAAAAGAAACTAGCAGAGCCAGAACTGTTCAACTCCCCTGGAGCCACAGCCAGCAGAGAAGCCGGTTTACTTTCGCTTTCAAACCAGCTGCAGCCTGAGAACTGGAGTGTGAGGGGATGTAACACTAAAGATGGCGACAATGACAAAGAATTGCTGCAAAATAAACATACATCTGTTGTTTATAAAAATGTTTCATAATTAGTTTTTTTTAACTTATAACAATATCGATAATATCGAATATCGAGTGATATGATATTGTTATCGATATCGTTATCGCAATATCATTTTTGGCCATATCGGCCAGCCCTGGTCTCTACGACAAACGGTTCCAAAGATACAAAAAGGGGGCGTGGTCTAAGGATCGGGGGAGTGGTCAACATAGACCAATGAAAGAGGATATCCCTACTGAGTACAATGGCACAACCCGCAAGTCTCTACGACAAACGGTTCAAAAGATACAAAAAGGGGGCATGGCCTAAGGATCGGGGGAGTGATCAACATAGAGCCAGTGGTCACCAACCCGTCGATCTTGATCGACTGGTCGATCTTTGAGACTGTCCCTGTAGATCTTTCCATGAAAATTAATTTTTTTTTTTTTTTTTCTTTTTTTTTTTTTTATAGATCTTACCCTGAGAGTCCACATTACAGTTCTACCTTTGTTTTGATGTGAAAAGTGACGCTGCACTTAGCACTGACTGAGAAAGTACACATACAGTTCTACTTTTGTTTTGATGTGAAAATGATGCTGCACTTAGCACTGACTGCACTTAGCACTGACTGAGAAAGTACACATTACAGTTCTACTTTTGTTTTGATGTGAAAAGTAATGCTGCACTTAGCACTGACTGAGAAAGTACACATTACAGTTCTACTTTATAAAATGCTAATTGTAAATATGTTTGTCAATGTTAATAATATGAGAAAGTCCACATTACAGTTCTACTTTTGTTTTGATGTGAAAAGTGATGCTGCATAAGATGACTGCACTTAGCACTGACTGAGAAAGTACATAATAGTTCTACTTTGACGTTTTAATGTTGGACCAAAGCATTGCATGTAATTAGAATACAGGCAAATAAAAGTCATTTAGTTTAAAGTACAATCTTGGCTGTCTTTTTCTCTCAACGCTTCAATAGGTAGATCTTGCCTTCACCAAAAAAAAAAAAAAAGTGATCTTGGGCTTAAAAAGGTTGGTGACCACTGACATAGACCAATGAAAGAGGATATCCCTACTGTGTACAATGGTACAACCCGCAAGTCTCTACGACAAACGGTTCAAAAGATACACAAAGGGGGAGGATCCAAACCATGGGGGCGTGGTCAACATAGACCAATGAAAGAGGATATCCCTACTGAGTACAATGGCACAACCCGCAAGTCTCTACGACAAACGGTTCAAAAGATACAAAAAGGGGGCATGGCCTAAGGATCGGGGGAGTAGTCAACATAGACCAATGAAAGAGGATATCCCTACTGAGTACAATGGTACAACCCGCAAGTCTCTACGACAAACGGTTCAAAAGATACACAAAGGGGGAGGCTCCAAACCATGGGGGCATGGTCAACATAGAGTAGACCAATGAAAGAGGATATCCCTACTGAGTACAATGGCACAACCCACAAGTCTCTACGACAAACGGTTCAAAAGATACAAAAAGGGGGCATGGCCTAAGGATCGGGGGAGTGGTCAACATAGACCAATGAAAGAGGATATCTCTACTGAGTACAATGGCACAACCCACAAGTCTCTACGACAAACGGTTCAAAAGATAAGGGGGAGGAGCCAAACCATGGGGGAGTGGTCAACATAGACCAATGAAAGAGGATATCCCTACTGAGTACAATTTAGCACAACCCGCAAGTCTCTACGACAAACGGTTCAAAAGATACAAAAAGGGGCGCGGCCAGAGGATCAAGGGTTAATCCCCTGAGAGGTCATGGCTAGTTAGGTCATGGCAGTACTGAGTTGATTGACAGCTCCCTCTGAGTCATGCACACCTGCTATCCTTAATTGATTCAAATCTTAACTGACACAAATCTATCCCCAATGTATTTCAATGAGGCTGTGCTTCCTTCACTCTCACGATGATTAAAGCAAAACGATAAGAGATGAAGCTTAGTATTTTTAATATGAGCACTTGAGGACCTTCCTGAAGGGTTATGTGCGATATTGTGTAATTCCGTCGACAATTGTGGCCTGTGTGGCGATCGGAAAACAAGGGAAGGAATGGTAAAATCACAGATTTCAGCTATAGAGCCCATTCGTGTGTATGTGGAGCATGACTGTCAAAGAAATTGTCATAAATTGAGATAGAAATGTCCAATTCCATTTATTTTTCTTTTGTGAGCGAGGGCACAGTCGTGTCATCGTTTTGGTGTGTTGTTTTTATATCTACGTCCAAAATTGAGATCACTGTCGCAATTTACAAAAGGTGAAGGTAAAACAAAAAAATGCAGTTTCTAGTTATTTACATTCCGCCATTCATTCCTATGGACCAACATTTCCTGTTTAAAGTCGATTTGTAGCCAAACGGTGCAGTGAAACTTTCCAAAAAGTAATAGCAACTTGAGATGGACCAAGCCGTCGTTTTGATACCTTACACTTGTGTGGGGTGTGAAAGCTCTGGCAGGGGTTACTGGACAAAAATCGGCGGAATAAATAATAAATAAAGATACAATATAGATTACAATAGTGTGGCAGTGACCTAATAATCTTTATTCCTATAGCACCTTTCATACACAGGGTGCAGCTCAAACTGCTTTACATACAAGGCATTAAAACTATTTCAAATGAATATGACAGTACCGTAGATGGATGTAATAATAATAATAATAATAATAATACATCTATTTTATATAGCGCTTTTCCAGGTGCTCAAAGACGCTTTACATGGGCAGGAGAGACAAACTATGGCAAAACAAAAAACAGAACAAAACAGAACAAAATAATACATGACAAAATAAAATAAAATAAAACCAACAGAATTAGAGGTCAAAAGCAAGATTGAAAAGGTGAGTTTTGAGGGCTGATTTAAAAGATGTCAGGGTGTTTGCATCACGGATATGGCTGGGGAGGGCATTCCAGAGGGAGGGGGCAGCAGCAGCAAAGGCCCTGTCGCCCCAGGTCCGGAGCTTGGTCGTGGGAGGTGTTAGGAGGTTGGATGTACAGTAGAAAAACGTCTACATGGTTCTTACACTTTTCCGAACTCGAATTCAAGTACTTTTTAAGCACCCCCATGATGCTTTCCAAAACCCTCAAGCACCGTACGGTTCCGGCAATTTTCTTTTTTTTTTAAATACATATACTTAAAATTAGTACAATATGAATCGAGTGTGTATATTTATATATGTATATTTTGTGCATCACTCTGTTTTGAATTTGATACAAATTTGCAATGCATGAGGGTCATCCTTTTGTGTTAAATGGCTGCATAAAGCAAGCATTTGTTGACCCATGTTGATAAGAGTATTAAAACTTGAAAAATATCAGTTTAAGGTAGATTTAGAACAGATACAAAATATGCGATTAATTTGCGATTAATCATGAGTTAACTATGGACAATCATGCGATTAATCAGATTAAATGTTTTAATCGATTGACAGCCTTAGTATATATATATATATATACTCTCTGTGAAGAAACACAATTTAGCTGATAAGAGTTAACTATAAACTGAAATGAATTAATTTATTATTATGATGCCAGTATGCTTGTTTTTATTTAATGTTTTTTTTAATTATTATTATACCAAAACAATTACTACCAACACTGTTATAACTGAGCTACCATGCTGTACCAAAACAATTACTACCAACACTGTTATAACTGAGCTACCATGCAAAACAGATGTTAACTCTTTGAGTTGTTAATATGTTTTGCCATGACGTGTGTAACAAACTCAAAAGGCGAAACACATGAAGTCTGTTGTCCTCCAACCTAAATGAAGGAACTGTGCCATGAAAGGATTAACTAAACTGTAATTAATTTGAGTTGATCACATTAGATCAAAACAGGAAACAGATGTCACTAGGCTACAATAAAGGGCGGCGTGGGTCTATCAGCGTTACAAAGGTTGTTATCTTCTTTTAATAGACCTTTATTTACCCAGTGAGAGTTGACTGAATACATTAGCTATTTTCTTGCCCCATACAGTTACAGACCGTCTCACCTAGGAGCTGCCCAGTACAACCAGTCTGACACTGTTGACCACTAGGAGCTGCCCAGTACAACCACAGTCTGACACTGTTGACCACTAAGAGCTGCCCAGTACAACCACAGTCTGACACTGTTGACCACTAGGAGCTGCCCAGTACAACCAGTCTGACACTGTTGACCACTAGGAGCTGCCCAGTACAACCACAGTCTGACACTGTTGACCACTAGGAGCTGCCCAGTTACAACCACAGTCTGACACTGTTGACCATTAGGAGCTGCCCAGTACAACCACAGTCTGACACTGTTGACCACTAGGAGCTGCCCAGTACAACCACAGTCTGACACTGTTGACCACTAGGAGCTGCCCAGTACAACCACAGTCTGACACTGTTGACCACTAGGAGCTGCCCAGTACAACCACAGTCTGACACTGTTGACCACTAGGAGCTGCCCAGTACAACCACAGTCTGACACTGTTGACCACTAGGAGCTGCCCAGTACAACCACAGTCTGACACTGTTGACCACTAAGAGCTGCCCAGTACAACCACAGTCTGACACTGTTGACCACTAGGAGCTGCCCAGTTACAACCACAGTCTGACACTGTTGACCATTAGGAGCTGCCCAGTACAACCACAGTCTGACACTGTTGACCACTAGGAGCTGCCCAGTACAACCACAGTCTGACACTGTTGACCACTAGGAGCTTCCCAGTACAACCACAGTCTGACACTGTTGACCACTAGGAGCTTCCCAGTACAACCACAGTCTGACACTGTTGACCACTAGGAGCTGCCCAGTACAACCACAGTCTG
The DNA here is from genome assembly GCF_963971535.1 of Notolepis coatsorum. Lineage (NCBI taxonomy): Eukaryota > Metazoa > Chordata > Actinopteri > Aulopiformes > Paralepididae > Notolepis > Notolepis coatsorum. Next base: position 223,427,401 of record NC_140166.1, read on the forward strand.
ACACTGTTGACCACTAGGAGCTGCCCAGTACAACCAGTCTGACACTGTTGACCACTAGGAGCTGCCCAGTACAACCACAGTCTGACACTGTTGACCACTAGGAGCTGCCCAGTACAACCAGTCTGACACTGTTGACCACTAGGAGCTGCCCAGTACAACTAGTCTGACACTGTTGACCACTAGGAGCTGCCCAGTACAACCAGACTGACACTGTTGACCACTAGGAGCTGCCCAGTACAACCACAGTCTGACACTGTTGACCACTAGGAGCTGCCCAGTACAACCACAGTCTGACACTGTTGACCACTAGGAGCTGCCCAGTACAACCACAGTCTGACACTGTTGATCACTAGGAGCTTCCCAGTACAACCATTGATTGATTGATTGAAAACTTTATTAACAGATTGCAGAATGGGTACAATACAGTACAGCTCAATACACACAATTGTTAAGGGGATGCAGACCAGAGAAAGACTTTCGTCTTGTTTACATCAGGGTCCCCCATTTTCAATTCATCAAGACATATATGACATGCATGACATACTGATAGACAGTACTGCTACATCTATACATTTATGACATACCAGATTTGCAAATACAGTACTGTTTGTGATACAAAGAGTCCAGAAAAGGGAGTATATACATTTGACGTAAAAACTGTACATTGGAGGAGGTTGGGTGGGGTTGGGTTGGGTAGGGAGGGGTTGGGTGGAGAAACACTGTACAACTGTACAAGCAAAACTGTACATTGGGATATTGACAACCATACTAGGTAATTTACATTGGAGGGGGTTGGGGGGGGGGAAACACTGTACAAACAAGCAAAACTGTACATTGGAATATTGACAAAACTATACTAGGTAAATTACTGTACATTGGAGTGGATTGGGTTAGGACATTTACAGGGGCCAGTTTCAAATTGCAGTCTCCCGTAGGTGTTCCTTGAGAGTGGTTTTGAAAGTGGGTAGTGATTCACATTCCTTTACAGCTTTGGGTAGGGCATTCCACATTGATGTGGCATAATTGCGAAACGTGTTTAGTCCCTTGTTTGAGCCGAATCTGGGTTTAACATGATTTGTGGAGCTCCCTCTGGTGTTGTGATCGTGGTATTCACTGACCTTTGGGAAGTATTTTGACATGTACATGGGTACCTTGGTCGTGTAGTGTATCTTGTAGACCAGGCCCATTGCAAGTTGCTGTACTCTGTCGTCTACTCTAAGCCATCCTAGGTTGTCAAGGTGGGCAGGGGTGAGGTGGGTTCTAAGTAAGGTCAAGCAGTTCAGTACTGTATCTACAAAACCTTCTGTTTAATCATCTTCCCTTTATTCATTTGCTTAGATTTGTCAGGTCTGGTCAATTTTAGCATGGTGTTATTCACAGTCAAAGATAATATTATTTTTTAAATAGAATTGATATTCTCCTTTGGTTCATTACAATTTACTCAAGCCTATAACATACACACTATTTCTGACACTGATCCATATATGTCCCTAGATTCAGATACCAAGAAGATGCAAATGATTTTTTTTATGTTTATTCTACGTCCTTATGGAATGAGTGACATAAAAAAAAAATATATATATATATACAGTCTGACACTGTTGACCACTAGGAGCTGCCCAGTACAACCACAGTCTTTATTTCTTTATAGTCTGACACTGTTGACCAATATTCTTTTCTGAACAGACCACATTATTTACAGTTGTAAAGTCAATCCAAATCACTTAGTGTGAATGTGATATATCCAGTGTTGCGTTCCTCATATCAACACTGGTTGCACGCACGCTAATGACGCCACGTGCACGTGCGCTCCCGCGCATAAATGTTCCCCTGCATAAGGACAGACTAAAGACAGTGCCTAATTGCCTCTACGAATGGAATGTAACACCTGACGACCGGCGCTATTGATATGCAAAGTAGCCAGGTGGGTACTGCAAGTTGAGTGCATCAGTCGAGTGCAGAGCATTCCTGTGTGCACATCCGTGCATGTGCGTGCACACGCTTCTGCTCACACAACGGAGTGCAACCCCGTCCCATGAGCAACGCATCACTGGATATATCACAAGAAAGTACTCAAACTCTACTGTCTTTAACTATGAATGAGCACGACAACTTACCATCTTTAGATAATAAAGTACTCAACCTCTACTGTCTATGAATGAAGACAACAATCTAACTTACCATCTTTAGATAATAAAGTACTCAACCTCTACTGTCTTTAACTATGAATGAACACACCACTGTAACTTATCATCTTTAGATAATAAAGTACTCAACCTCTACTGTCTTTAACTATGAATGACAACACTGACATACCATCTTTAGATAATAAAGTCTGAAAACGTTGTTTCTCTGAAAACATAAAACAGAGTTACAGTATAGCTATTTGTTTGAGGTGCTCTGGTGTTTTACCACATTATGTTATGGTATTTCAGATTGAATTAGTATGTAACAGCAGAGGCATCATGCACCCAAGATGGTTTGTGAGGGGCACAATTTTACATGAATTATGTCCACAATATAATAGAGAGCAGGTGATGTCGCCACAGATAAAAAATAAACTGTTAGTATAACAACAGCTGTATTTTCAAATATATGGACAGTTATGAGGAGCCCGTTCAGTTTGTGACCCCTCAGTCTGAATGGACATGACACCTCTGGGTACCATGTGACCAGGGTGGAGCAGAGGATTCTGGGTACAGGTACATTCATACATTATAGAGGCACATTCATAAATTATACATGAATATTCATAGTTTATACAGGCACATTCATAGTTTATACAGGCACATTCATAGATTAAACATGAATATTCATGGTTTATACAGGCACATTCATACATTATAGAGGCACATTCATACATTATAGAGGCACATTCATACATTATAGAGGCACATTCATACATTATAGACGCACATTCATACATTATACAGGTACATTCATACATTATAGAGGCACATTCATAGATTATACAGGTACATTCATAGATTATACATGAATATTCATGGTTTATACATGAATCCCCAGGCCATCAGGCTGCTAAACGAACAATAATCGCTAAACGAACAATAATCACTATGCAACAACCATCAAATGCACACAGCACACACACCCACACGCACACACTCACTCAAACAAACAACACACTGCAGCACCCACTCTCCACACTTTAGATCACACAAACACACTTACACTTTATATTTATTGATAAAGGATTTGCACTACAACTCGTACACCTACTGTGAATTGTACCTAAATTGCACCTCGTCCCATTTCTCCATTTCTGCCTTGCACTATATAGTATTGTATATTAGTACACTGCACAGTATTGTATATTGTATGGTAACTACGTCTATTCTGTATCGAACATCGTACATATGTCTAAACTGAACACTGTGACCTCTTTTTTTTACTTCTAATTATTTTTTATTTCATACTTATCTTGTCTTGCACAGTCTCTGGAGCGCAACAGTAAGAAGCATTTTGTACAAAAGTATTCTGTACTTCTGTATGACAACTATTAAAGAAACTTGAAACATTTATAGATTACACATGAACATTCATAGATTATACATGAACATTTATAGATTATACATGAACATTCATAGATTATACATGAACATTTATAGATTATACATGAACATTCATAGATTATACAGGTACATTTATAGATTATACATGAACATTCATAGATTATACATGAACATTTATAGATTATACATGAACATTTATAGATTATACATGAACATTCATAGATTATACAGGTACATTCATAGATTATACATGAACATTTATAGATTATACATGAACATTTATAGATTATACATGAACATTCATAGATTATACAGGTACATTCATAGATTATACATGAACATTTATAGATTATACATGAACATTCATAGATTATACATGAACATTTATAGATTATACATGAACATTCATAGATTATAAATGAACATTTATAGATGAATCATTATACATGAACATTTATAGATTATACAGGTACATTCATAGATGAATCATTATACATGAACATTTATAGATTATACAGGCACATTCATAGATTATACATGAACATTTATAGATTATACATGAACATTTATAGATTATACATGAACATTTATAGATTATACATGAACATTCATAGATTATACATGAACATTCATAGATTATACATGAACATTTATAGATTATACATGAACATTCATAGATTATACATGAACATTCATAGATTATACATGAACATTTATAGATTATACATGAACATTTATAGATTATACATGAACATTCATAGATTATACATGAACATTTATAGATTATACATGAACATTTATAGATTATACATGAACATTCATAGATTATACATGAACATTTATAGATTATACATGAACATTTATAGATTATACATGAACATTCATAGATTATACAGGTACATTCATAGATTATACATGAACATTCATAGATTATACAGGTACATTCATAGATTATACATGAACATTTATAGATGAATCATTATACATGAACATTAATAGATTATACATGAACATTCATAGATTATACATGAACATTTATAGATGAATCATTATACATGAACATTTATAGATGAATCATTATACATGAACATTTATAGATTATAGTGTGATGAGCCTGGTGGGGTTCAGACTCAACTTCTCTCTCTCTCTCTCTCTCTCTCTCTCTCTCTCTCTCTCTCTCTCTCTATGTATACTGTATATATCCCTCTTTCTCTCTCTCTCTCTCTCTCTCTCTCTCTCTCTCTCTCTCTCTCTATATATATATATACTGTATATATCCCTCTTTCTCTCTCTCTCTCTCTCTCTCCCTCTCTCTCTCCCTTTCTCTCTCTATCTCTCTCTCTCTCTCCCTCTCTCTCTCCCTTTCTCTCTCTATCTCTCTCTCCCTCTCTATATATATATTGTGACGAGCCTGGTGGGGTTCAGACTCGCCACGGTTCCAAAACAAACAAATTCAAATGTCCACACAAGTGCAATATCAATCAATACGAATATTTATTGAATAAGGGCATAATTCAGTTCGATAGGCAAAGAGAATGGTCGTAATACAGTCAGTCCGATGGTCAAAAACACAGAACAGGCTCTCGTACACAAAAAGGGATTGTTCAATACTCAGGGTAGTCGTCCGGTCCAGGGTCAGAACACAAGGGGGTTTCTCAGCCAGTCCAGGGTCCAGTACACAATGAACACCTTCTCGCCTTCACCTCTCCTCTCACTACACTCAATTGACCTCTGACTAACCTATAGTGTATCTGTAGTGTGTGTGTCTGGGGTGTGTGTGTGTGAGATGTGGGTGAACTAATGACGCACAGGTGTGTTCTATCAGTACTAATCAGCTACCTAATTGTTTCTACTCCTTCCGTGGCAATAACATCTCCCGTCCTTCACATATCCATGAGAGGGGGCGTGATATCAGACTACTTCTTGACTGTAACGTTTGGGCTTTCTATCCTCTCACAGGAATGGAAGCCCTACTGCCATCCTGGAGTACTTCACGCTCTCTATTCTCTGATTGTTGTCACCTGTGTGTGTTGTGTCACTGATTACTGATTGATGTCTGCTGGGTGTTCTTGCCCTTTATAGTAACCCTCTGTTCTCCTCTCCTTGTCAGTTCTTCAACAGTGTTACTGGAAGCAGTCGTCCACGGGCAGAAGTGGGATATCTGGCCTGGTGTTATTATTTAGTTTTGTTATTTTATTCTCACGGTTGAGAAGTCGTTATCCTTCCTTATTACTCTCAGTTGTAGCCTGGCTATCCTTATGTTTTCTTGCTGTATATATTATCGCTCTACATGTTTCTAAAAATAAAAGAAACACCATATTTTGAGAAGAGCAACACCATCTTCGCCTCCTTCTTGCCTTCTACTATTGGACTCAACATTTTAAATTTTTTTATCCACCTTTTCTCCCATTTTCTATTTTTCTCCCATCCCAATTTCGTATCGTCCAATTCAACCCTCCCCTGTCTCGAACGCTGTTTCATGCCTCCCACAAGCCGGCTGCAATGTGGACTAAGTCATACATAGCACGAGTCCCCTCCGATACTCGAGGTAACAGCAGTCGCATCTTTTCACCTGCGCAGCGCGATCTTTCAGTGTCAGGGGTCTGCGCTTTGGAGGGGCGCCGCCCCCATCGCTTCCTGATTCTACTGCGCAGGCGCACCAACCGACCTGTAGGAGTCGCTGTCCACAACGCCCGATCCCCACCCATCAGTTTCCCACCCCCTAATACTGCCAATGTGTATTAGTACGGACGACCAGCTAAACTGAAAGCAATGTGGAGCGCTGGGCTCGAACAGGCGAACCCAGCGTCTCCAGTATTCATGGTGAGCGCCTTGCCCACTGCACCACGTAGCCGCCCTGGACTCAACATTCTTACCTTGATCCATAACACTTGACCTTACTACGAGAACCCACCTCACCCCTGCCCACTTTGACTACCTAGGATGGTAGAGGACAGAGTACAGCAACTTGCAATGGGCCTGGTCTACAAGATGGTACCTTAGTAGTGTAGTCACTACACTACTAAGGTACCCATGTACATGTCAAAATACTTCCCAGAGGTCAGTGAATACCACGACCACAACACCAGAGGGAGCTCCACAAATCATGTTAAACCCAGATTCGGCTCAAACAAGGGACTAAACACGTTTCACAATTATGCCACAACAATGTGGAACACCCTACCCAAAGCTGTAAAGGAATGTGAATCACTACCCACTTTCAAAACCACTCTCACAAAGAGCACCTGCGGGAGACTGCAATTCGAAACTGGCCCCTGTAAATGTCCTAACCCAACCCCCTCCAATGTACAGTTGGATGTATCATGTATGTACAAACAACCAGTGAAAAGTGGATTTTTCAATCTCTTGATGGGGAGCCAGTGGAGTTTTTGCAGGGTAGGGGTGATGTGCTGCCAGGGTTTGGTGCGTGTGAGGACCCTCGCAGCAGAGTTTTGGACATACTGTAAAGTGTAAGCGATCCAAACCCTTATTGGAGGCACCCATAAGGATTCCATTACGGTAGTCGAAGCGGGAAGTGATGAAGGCATGAATGAGTGTTTCCGCTGAGGTGTCGGAGAATGAGGGGCGGAGGCGGGAAATGGTTCTGAGGTGGAAAAAGGCGGACCCCGTGACAGACTTGACGTGAGGGTGAAATGAGAGGGTTGAGTTGAGTCCAGTATTACGCCCAGGTTCCTTACCTCCGTGGAGGGGCAGACGGAGTAGCCCATCCACGCAGAGAACAAGCGGTCGATCTTTTGGAGGAGGGCTGGGGAAGCTACAACTATTCATTCTAATCATATTAATTAATTAATATTAAACTATAATAATAATAATAATAATTCATTGTATTTATAAAGCACTTCTCAGGAACCCGAAGTCGCTGACATTAGGTGGGGAAAACAGAGAAAACAAAGAAACAAAAGGAACATAAGACCACAGGGAAACAGGGAAAACAGCATGAGATACACAGAAAACATAAGGCCACAGTAACAAAAATCACAACAGGTTGGAGGGGGGGGGGGTTGAAGGCTAGGGGGAACAGGTGGGTCTTGAGGCGGGATTTGAAGGTGGAGAGTGTGGGGGAGTCTCTGATGGTCTGAGGGAGGGAGTTCCAGAGTCGAGGCGCAGTGCGTGAGAGAAGGCCCGATCACCAACTATGACACTATTACACACAATTACACTATTAAGCACTATTACACTAATGACACCGTTGATCTTGTGTTCACGGTTGAAAGTCAGTGATGTATGCACGGAGGAGTTGACGGTGACCGATCACCAGTTGTGTTCTGTTTGACTTGTCCTTTGATAGCGGTTTTGTACCAGAGAAGCGTGTAAATAGCCTGGCTGTGGAAAAGTTTGCTGCTAGTTTTAACAGTGATACAGTAGTTTGGTGTCCCCGGATGATGACGTGAATTGTTTGGTTCATGTCTTCAACACGCGCTGCACGGCCATTCTAGATGACGTAGCGCCCCTGGTAACTCGCTCTGTTCCAAACGTAAACTCCGCCCGTCGTGGAATAATGACATCTGTGAGCTCAGACGTATAAGTGTCGCAAAACTGAGAGACAATGGAAATCTTCCAACCTCCAAGTACATCGCCTATATCTCAGAGAAAACGACCACATTTAGATCACCAGGGCTACTTATTTCTCTAAAGGCCTGCTATGTGAAGCTAATTTTTATTTTTTTTAAACTTACATTTTTATTGAGACAAACAACACAACATATACAATAACATCAACAACACTATTAAACAGACATAAATAATAAAGAAAAAATGTAATGCCCAAAAGACGAAAAATAAAAATACTGACTTAAAAAAACATAAAACAATTGTAAAACATTAAGTGTGTGACATGGGTTCAGAGACCCTCTTTGAACCTCTTTCCTCCTTTACCCTTTGCTTCCAGTCATCCCGATCCTCCATGCATCTGGCTAGCTCGCCGGTGCTTTCTGTTCCTGCATCTCTCCTGAGTACGTCCACGTAGGTTAACGTGGGACGTCCTCGTGATCGATGCCCGTGTGTTGGTTCCCACAGCACAAGTTTGCTGGTTGGCATCTCATGGTGTCTCTGGCAGTGACCTGCCAGCCTCATTCTCCTGACTGCCACTTTATCGCTCACCTTTAGCACCCCCCCATACAAGTTTGCATTAGTGACATGCTCATCCCTGTTGATGTTGAGCACCACACGCATCATTCTGGTGTAGCACCCATCCAAGGACTTCTGCAGGGTGGGCTTCAAGGTCCAGCATTCACTGCCATACAAAAGGACAGACTCAACTGTTGCATGAAAGAAGTTGAACTTGATTTGACGGGGGAGGTTGGATTTCCACACACTGGTCATGCCGTTCAGAGCCCTCCACGCAAGTGCCTTCCTCACTTTAAGGACTATGAGACAAGGTATTGTTATGTTGATACCCACCACTGTGTCCTTTATGAAAAGGTTGGATGGACTTCCCCCTTACATCACATCACTGTTACATTTACATTTTGTCATTAAGTTCTGTACGACAAGTCAGCAGGAAGGGTACAACTCTTACAACTGAGTAAAATGTTCATCAAACAGTGCTGAAACGTGGGTGCTGCAGTGTTGAGTGCCTAGTAGTAAAGACATATTAGTATAGTAGGAAGAGTGCATGATAGCAGGGCCGGACTGGGGAAATAATTCAGGCCGGGAAATATAGTGCGAAATATTGTCCCAGTCAGGCCACTTTTTAAGCAGGGGGTCTGGGGGTCCCCCACCAGGAACATTTTTGTTACAAAGACTTCATTTCCTGCATTCTGGTGCAGGAATGTTTGAAATTGTACCATTTAAATGCAAGTGTTTGTGATGGCATCACAAATTATTGTAAAAAAAAGAAAACACACAAAAATGTAAATATCTTCAATATATCAAATGGAAAGTGGATTTTTATGGGGGGGGATTATTACAGGCTAGCATAATGTCAATGATTAGCAACAACACTGATTTCAATGGATTTTTAGTTTTTTGTAATGTCAAATTGAAAAGAAATACTCACTCTTACCATTAGGGAACTAAATTGTCCTCTTCAAAAATGCCATAAAAATATGATATGCTTTTTCTTTCATACATCTTTTATTCAACTTCCGCCCTGATCATAACCACCACGTATTCAATACATTTTCGAATTATAACCCTTTAAATTCCAGTGTGTGTGATGGCATCACAAATTATTGTTAAAAAAACACAAACATTTTTATATTTTCAATATATCAAATGCAATGTAGATTTTTCTGGGGGGAATTATTACAGGCTAGCATGTGTCAATGATTAGCAACAACACTGATTTTGATGGATTTTTTGTTTTTTGTAATGTCAGATTTAACAACAACTCTTTTCAGAAAAGTGGGAGTATTTCATTTTTAATCTGACATTACAAAAAACCAAACATCTAAAAATAAAAATGGTTATGATCAGGACTGAAGTTGAATAAAAGATGTATGACTGTTCAGACTGCGTTACTCTCTGTCTGTTTACTCTCTGTACTCTCTGTCTGTTTTTAATATTTTAGGACTTAGCACTTTTCTTTTTTTTGCTATGCGACTTAGTGTGAAGCACTTTGGTTGACGTGTGTGTCATGTGTCATGTTGAAGTGTCATGTCTAAATGTGCTATACAATTAAATTAGATTGATTGATTGTCACAGTGATCTCCTGGTTGTTCCCCACTTAGGTTATCTAACTAAAGAAACTAGAAACACTGGCCTAGCCATGCTTCTAAGTTATGTGGCCTGAATATTTTTATATATATATATAATTATATATATTTTTTCATCAGCACAGGCCATGCAGACCAGGCCAGAAAACTTGCGGTGCTCCCGATGGCCAGTCCAGGCCTGCATACTGCCATCAATAAAAGCACTTGCAGTGTACATACATTAGTATTTAGTAATGCATAATTGGTAAAACAAACTCAATCTTTGCAACTTCAAAGAAAGCTTGCTGTATTACCTATACCTCACACACAGCAGTAGGGTGCAGGGTTACAGCTCAGACTGCATTAAGCCCTCTGGCATCTGAACATTCAAGACGGGACGTGTCTAAAACTGACAACTTAAATGGATGGAATATTGTAGTGACGGTGCTGCTCAGAGTTGTGCCTCAAGTTCCCAGCATGCTTGGACTTTGTGCCTCAGTTAAACTAACTTACTCTAACCTAACCTAAAGGATACATTGGGGGGAGGGCGGCTACGTGGCGTAGTGGGCAAGGCGCTCGCCACGAATGCAGAGACGCTGGGCTTGCCTGTTCGAGCCCAGCGCTCCACATTGCTTTCAGTTTAGCTGGTCGTTCATACTAATAGACATTGGCCGTATTAGGGTGTGGGAAACTGATGGGTGGGGATCGGGCGTTGTGGACAGCGACTCCTACAGGTCAGTTGGTGCGCCTGCGCAGTAGAATCAGGAAGTGTCGGGGGCAGCGTGAGCCTCCCACGCGTTACTCCTCGCCACTGAGAGATCGAGCTGCGCAGGTGAAAAGATCCGACTGCTGTTACCTCAAGTACCGGAGGGGACTTGTGCTATGTATGACTTAGTCCACATTGCAGCCGGCTTGTGGGAGGCAAGAAACAGCGTTCGTGACAGGGGAGGGTTGAATTGGATGATACGAAATTGGGATGGGAGAAAAATATAGAAAATGGGAGAAAAAGTGGATAAAAAAAAAAGGATACATTGGGGGGAAATAGGGACAGTGCAGATCGAGAAACATCAAAATGTTAGCTAGATATTAGCCCATCGGTTCCTTGCAAAAACTCAGAAAATATTTGCTAATGGCCATATAATGTGTTTAGAATATAAGCAGGGTTTAACTATTTTGCAACACCCCTAGACTGTCTTCATCATGGCACCCACTTTGGGAAAGCCTGCCCTAGTAACCTGCATCACATTTTATCCACTAACAGAGCAGTCATTAAGACACGTTATTAAATTTTCTTGCTATGTTTTCACCACTCAATAGGGCGTTTTTCAACCGTGGGGGCACATGGTCAAGTTTAACCATTGGAGGGGCACCAATGGGCACGTCCTCTCATTTTCGCCACTCAAACGGGCACTTTAGCGTGATATTTTCAACCTAACCTAAAGGATACATTGGGAGGAGGGCGGCTACGTGGCGTAGTGGGCAAGGCGCTCGCCACGAATGACGGAGACGCTGGGCTTGCCTGTTCGAGCCCAGCGCTCCACATTGCTTTCAGTTTAGCTGGTCGTTCATACTAATAGACATTGGCCGTATTAGGGTGTGGGAAACTGATGGGTGGGGATCGGGCGTTGTGGACAGCGACTCCTACAGGTCAGTTGGTGCGCCTGCGCAGTAGAATCAGGAAGTGTCGGGGGCAGCGTGAGCCTCCCACGCGTTACTCCTCGCCACTGAGAGATCGAGCTGCGCAGGTGAAAAGATCCGACTGCTGTTACCTCAAGTACCGGAGGGGACTTGTGCTATGTATGACTTAGTCCACATTGCAGCCGGCTTGTGGGAGGCAAGAAACAGCGTTCGTGACAGGGGAGGGTTGAATTGGATGATACGAAATTGGGATGGGAGAAAAATATAGAAAATGGGAGAAAAAGTGGATAAAAAAAAAAGGATACATTGGGGGGAAATAGGGACAGTGCAGATCGAGAAACATCAAAATGTTAGCTAGATATTAGCCCATCGGTTCCTTGCAAAAACTCAGAAAATATTTGCTAATGGCCATATAATGTGTTTAGAATATAAGCAGGGTTTAACTATTTTGCAACACCCCTAGACTGTCTTCATCATGGCACCCACTTTGGGAAAGCCTGCCCTAGTAACCTGCATCACATTTTATCCACTAACAGAGCAGTCATTAAGACACGTTATTAAATTTTCTTGCTATGTTTTCACCACTCAATAGGGCGTTTTTCAACCGTGGGGGCACATGGTCAAGTTTAACCATTGGAAGGGCACCAATGGGCACGTCCTCTCGTTTCTTACACTCAAAAGGGCACTTTAGGTTTAGCGCAATGTTTTCAACTGTGGGGGCACATGGTCACATTTAGACCATTGGAGGGGCACCAATGGGCACGTCCTCTAATTCTTTCCACTCAAAAGGGCACTTTTGCGTGACATTATTTAACCGTGGGGCACATGGTCAAGTTTAGACCATTGGAAGAGCACCAATAGGGCACACCCTCTCATTTTCGACACTCAAAAGGGCACTTTAGCGTGCATTTTTCAATCGCCCCCCTTGCCCCCCCCCCCCCTGAGTCTGCCAGTGTATGTCCCTATGCCATAAATGTCATGACTTCATGTATGTCATGTGTGTCATAAATGTCACTATAAATTGAAAATGGGGGACCCTGATGTAAACAAGACGAACGTCTTTCTCTGGTCTGCATCCCCTGAACAATTGTGTGTATTGAGCCGTACTGTATTGTACCCATTCTGCAATCTGTTAAATAAAGTTTTCATTCATTCATTCATTCATTCAACTCCTCCATCTTTGTACCCCTGCTAGAGCACTGAGGTCAGCAAATAAACAACTCTTGGATGCCCCGAGGTCCAGGCTAAAGACTAAAGGCGATCAAGCTTCTGCGGTGGCTGCCCCTAAACTATGGAACAGTCTTCCACTGGACATGAGGTCTGCTGCCCACCAGACCCTAGAGAGTTTTAAAACACAGCTGAAGACTCACCTGTTTTTATTGGCGTTCTGAGGCTCGGTTAGCCACTCCTCCCTTGGTCGTGTCGTGGTTGTTTTTTTTTAAACTTGATTGAAGTTATATGACTTTGTGTGTATACCGTATTTTGTATTTCTTTTAGTATTTCTGTTTTGTATCGTACAGCACTTTGGTACAACTTCGGTTGATTTTAAATGTGCTATATAAATAAAGTTGACCTTGACCTTGACCTTGGAGGCCGCCTAGTAATCAAAGGGTTGCTGGTTGGATGCAGACAGGGCCAATAGTGCCCAAGTGCCCTTGAGCAAGGACACTAAACCCCTTGTACTGTATGTGTAGCAACCTGCTCCAAGGATGGTTGAAAAGTAGATGAAACACACACGTTTGTTTGCTGTATGTGTCAAATAACATATCAAATAAATACATATCAAATAACAGTACCTATCAAATAACAGTACCTATCAAATAACAGTACCTATCAAATAACAGTACCTATCAAATAACAGTAACTATCAAATAAATACCTATCAAATAACAGTACCTATCAAATAACAGTAACTATCAAATAAATACCTATCAAATAATACCTATCAAATAATACCTATCAAATAAATACCTATCAAATAATACCTATCAAATAAATACCTATCAAATAACAGTACCTATCAAATAAATACCTATCAAATAAATACCTATCAAATAAATACCTATCAAATAAATACCTATCAAATAATACCTATCAAATAAATACCTATCAAATAACAGTACCTATCAAATAAATACCTATCAAATAATACCTATCAAATAAATACCTATCAAATAACAGTACCTATCAAATAAATACCTATCAAATAAATACCTATCAAATAATACCTATCAAATAAATACCTATCAAATAACAGTACCTATCAAATAAATACCTATCAAATAATACCTATCAAATAAATACCTATCAAATAACAGTACCTATCAAATAAATACATATCAAATAACAGTACCTATCAAATAAATACATATCAAATAACAGTAACTATCAAATAACAGTACCTATCAAATAAATACCTATCAAATAACAGTACCTATCAAATAAATACCTATCAAATAAATACCTATCAAATAATACCTATCAAATAAATACCTATCAAATAACAGTACCTATCAAATAAATACCTATCAAATAATACCTATCAAATAAATACCTATCAAATAACAGTACCTATCAAATAAATACCTATCAAATAAATACCTATCAAATAATACCTATCAAATAAATACCTATCAAATAACAGTACCTATCAAATAAATACCTATCAAATAATACCTATCAAATAAATACCTATCAAATAACAGTACCTATCAAATAAATACATATCAAATAACAGTACCTATCAAATAAATACATATCAAATAACAGTAACTATCAAATAACAGTACCTATCAAATAAATACCTATCAAATAACAGTAACTATCAAATAACAGTACCTATCAAATAAATACCTATCAAATAACAGTACCTATCAAATAAAAGTACCTATAAAATAAATACCTAAAATACAACACAACTAGTAGTTACTTGCTAGTCAATGAGGTTGTATCTGTACTTGTAAAAATAAACCCTTATACATACAGTATAGTATATATCACTCTTTCCAGTGTGGTTGGGGAAGTGTGGCCTGGTGATTAGAGGTCACAGGTTTGAGTCCACATCACCAGCTAATATTTTTTAAATACTTTTTGTTGTATTTTCTATATATTTATACTTGTATACATAAAAATCCTGTACATACATCGGATTAACATATTCACTCAGTAGCTTTGTTCATATTCCATTTAATCATTTATATATTATTATTGTATAGACTGTCCTGTATATTGCTATACACTTTACGGTTACCTTGTACTGTACCTGTGCTGTGCGATGACAATACATTTGAATCTAATCTAATCGAATGCCTCAGTCCCTGTTTGCTCTTTAGCGAGGCATTGCATCCCTACCTGCCTGGCAAAATAATAACTGACTGTGCTTCAACCTTTCCGGTGAAACACCTACATGTGTGTGTGTCTCAGGGGACAGTTACACTGTGTGTGTGTCATATGGATATGGATATTGCGTGAGTGCTCCAAATTCCACCCTGACCGGTTAACGCAGGGTTTTCATCACACCATTAAAAATATTTTGATGTTGAGAGAGTATGTCGTTATTTCTGAGAATATGTAGTTGAAGTTCAAATCAGTTACCACGAGATGGCGCTGTGGATCATCTGAAGAGCATCTCCGTGTGTGACTCTGGCGTCGGTTCATCCGTAATAACAAATATAATTATATCTTATGATGACATATAATATACGAGTGGCTGATTTGCACCACGTCGAATAATCCCTCTGATTTGTGCATGAACTCTAAATCAATATGCTAATCAGCAAAGCAGCACATGGACCGGGACGTGAGGATTTGGACATTTACACAGGGGCCACTTTCTAATTGAGCCACCCGTATAGGTGCGTGCTCTTTGAGTGCGCGTCGAAGTGTCCTTGAGCAAGGCACTTAACCCCCAACTGCTCCCGATGAGCTGCATGGTCGCGAATCGTGAGTGAATGTGTGAGTGAATGGGTCAAATGTGAGGAACAAAATTGTAAAGCGCTTATTATAGGATAAAACTGCTCTACCATTTACCAATTACTGTACATATATCAGATGGACATTTACTCAGTAGCTTTGTTGTATATATAAGATATTTCTTTATTGATCCCCTTGGGGAAATTCAGGCATAGCAGCATGGGGGAGGGGGGGGGGGGGGGGGGGGTAGCCTACAGGTCATAGAATAATAGTACAGTGGAGAAGTAAAAAATAGAATAAAAAGGCAGTGTAAACAATATAACAATATAATTAACTCTGGACATGCACATATGGGCAACAAGGTGCAAGATGATGGTTTGATTGATTGATTGATTGATTGAAAACTGTATTAACAGATTGCAGAATGGGTATACATTACAGTACGGCTCAATACAAACAAACAACTGCTAAGGGGATGCAGACCAGAGAAAGAGTTTCGTCTGGTTCTTCATGGGACGAGGCTGCCAAAGATTTGAGCAGAAGCACGGCACGCGCGTGCACACAGGAATGCGCTGCAAAGTACTAACTGCACCAGGGCTACTTTGCATATCAATAGCGCCGGTCGTCAGGTGTGTTAAATACGTTCTCAGTTACATTCACACCTAACTTGTGAATATCCATTTGTAGGCGCAATTAGGCATCGTCTTTAGTCTGTGCCAGAGTCATGATTAGAAGGCCCTCTGGTCTGTGCTTAAGCGAGGGAACATTTATGCGCGTGCACGTGGCGTCATTAGCGTGCGTGCAATCAGAGTTGATATGAGGAACGCACCGCTGATCAGGGTCCTCCTCCTCCATTTTTCTATGACATATACAAGACATACAAATATACAGTAGGCCTACTGTGTAAGAAAAAGAGATCATAAAAAAATATATACATCCGAAGGGGAAGAAACTGTACATTGGAAGGGGTTGGGTGGGTGGGGGGTGGGTGGGTTATGTATGTATATATATTCCATCTAATCACTTATTAAACTGTTTATTACTGTATAATATAACACAATGTGCAATTCGTGCAGTGATGTTTTTCCAGTGCAGCAGTGTGAGTCTCAATTACACACAACATTAACCCTTTCACTGCCGCACTACCAAACGGTTAACCCTTTCACTGCGACGATCAGGCATGCGTTGCTCATGGGACGACTGCGGTTGCACTATGTTTTAATGACGCCACGTGCACAAGCATACATGTTCCCTCGCATACATAGACTAAAGACGATGCCTAATTGCCTCTACGAACGGAATGTAACACATTTCATTCACAAGTTTTGTACGAATGTGTCTGAGAACGTATTTGAACACACCTTGACGACCGGCCGTGTTGTTATGCAAAGTAGTACTTATAGCGAGTGGGCGCATCAGTCGAGTGCAGCGCATTCCTGTGTGCACGTGCTTCTGATTGATTGATTGATTGAAACGTTTATTAACAGATTGCAGAATGGGTACAGTACAGTAGGGCTCAATACACACAATTGTTAAGGGGATGCAGACCAGAGAAAGACTTTCGTCTTGTTTACATCAGGGTCCCCCATTTTCAATTCATCATAGACTGGTTGCACAGCGTGCAACATGCCTGCGACAATACACAGAAGGTTATTAACCCTTTCACTGCCACACAACAGCATGCGGTTAACCCTTTCACTAACCGTCGGTATAGTGTAATAGTAAAGGGTTAGCCTTCTGCAGTGTGGCAGTGAAAGGGTTAAAGCGCCCAACACGCACCCCCTGCTGCGGCCACGACGTTCTCACTGCAGCCACTCAATAGGGGGGGGGGGGGGATAGGAGGATCCGCGTCTCGCCCAAAACAAATAGCTCACGTGGCGCGCAGCACCACCACCCCCCCCCCACCCACCCACCTTGCAAATATGGACATAGTTGAGGACGAGGGGGGTGGGGGGGGTGGAGGGGGGGACTTTGAACAGGGGGGTTGTCGTGATGTCACATTCTTCATTCTAATCTCACCTTGGAACCGCTCCGCTCCGACAGCCAATGAGATTATTTTGGCACCGGGACGCGCGGCGCGGCGCGCAGCGAGGAGGGAGTTGTTGCGACAACAACAACAGTAACAGGAGGACCGTCACCGCGGGGGGGCTCGGCTCGGCTCGGGTATATAACGCTGCCATGGAGCTGGTGGCAGGGGTTTGAGTCCGCGATCATGTCAACAACGGCACCGAGACGACCCACCACCACCACCACCACCACACCAGCAGCCGACGGCACGGGACATCATCCAGGCTATTACGCGCAAACTGAATAGAGAGCCGGAGGAGGATAAGACGGATCTCCCACTTCCAGAGACACCTGCTGTTCGCTGATTCTTTTCCTCTCAAACTTTTGTTGTTGTTGTTATGCAACTCAGCTGAACGCGACCTGCGGGCTTTATTATTATTGTCCCTCTTCTTCTTCAACTGAGAAACCCGCTCCTCTCTTCTTCTACGCAATTCTCTCTGCAGCGGCGAACAAACTTAAGCCGGGAAAACACTATTTTGACAAAGTGGACATTAGGATCGCATCCCGTTTTACAAACCAGGACGTGTTTGGGGACAGAGAGACGACCACCACCACCACCATGCCCTGGGACCTCGGCGTCCAGCAGCGGCAGTATGACAGCACCGCTGCCTACAAGTCGGAGAAGCAGTGCCAGCGGACGTCCTTCGCCTTCTACCAGGCGGTGCGCGACCTGCTGCCGGTGTGGGCCCTGGAGGACATGCGCACCATGGAGGTGTTCCACTGGGAGGACACGGACGGCCGCGGCGCGTGCGCCTTCACCCCGTCGGAGGCCTTCCTGTACGCGCTGGTGCACGACCACCAGCAGTACGCGCGCTACCTGCTCGGCCGGTTCGCGGTGAGCGCGCTGGAGCTGCCCAGCCGGAGCTTCCGCTGCTGCCAGCTGTCCACCGGCGCGCCGCACCTGTCGGTGGCCGTGCGCTACAACCGCGTGGCCATCCTCAAGATGATCCTGGAGACCGCGGCGAAGGTACGCTCACTCTCCTGTCCTCCCCTTCGTCATATATTCTCTGTGTTAGGATCTCTGGGTAACAACAGTACTGTATATTTGCATATCGTATATGTCACAATGTCCCCCACCGTATGTATATTTCTCTCCCACCCACCCCCCCCCCTCCTAATGTACAGTCTCCTCCCCACCGTATGTATATTTCTCTCCCACCCCCCCCTCCTAATGTACAGTCCCCTCCCCACCGTATGTATATTTCTCTCCCACCCCCCCCTCCTAATGTACAGTCTCCTCCCCACTGTATGTATATTTCTCTCCCACCCACCCACCCCCTCCTAATGTACAGTCTCCTCCCCACCGTATGTATATTTCTCTCCCACCCACCCACCCCCTCCTAATGTACAGTCTCCTCCCCACCGTATGTATATTTCTCTCCCACCCCCCCACCCCCTCCTAATGTACAGTCTCCTCCCCGTCATATGTATATAATCTCTGTTAGGATCTCTGGGTAACAGTACTGTATATTTGCATATCGTTTATGTCACAAATGTAACAGTACTATATACCTGTGTATGTCATGTATGTCCCTATGTCATGATGTCATGTATGTCATAACTGTCATTATGAATTGAAAATGGGGGACCCTGATGTAAACAAGACGAACGTCTTTCTCTGGTCTGCATCCCCTTATTAACACATTGTGTGTATTGAGCCGTACTGTATTGTACTCATTCTGCAATCTGTTACATAAAGTTTTCATTCATTCATTCATTCAAGGGCTTCGCCGCGGAGGGGGAGGGCGCCCGCCGGGGCTACCTGGACAGCCGCGACAGGGGCTGCGCGCACAACGACGCCATGGAGGGCACGGGGGGCAAGACGGCGGTGCACCTGGCGTGCGACCTGGTGCGCCCCGAGTGCCTGCTGCTGCTGCTGGGGCACGGCGCCTGCCCCTACGTGACGGACGGCGCCGGGGACACCCCGCTGGACTGTCTGCTGCGGCAGGTGGCCCAGGGGCCCGCCAACGTGCCCGCGGAGGTGCGCCAGAAGCACGTGTGTCTGGGCTACCTGCTGCTCTTCATGCCCAAGCTCCACTTCTTCCGGCGGAAGGAGCAGCTGCTGATGAACCCGCCGCTGTGGCGGAGGTTGGTGGGCGAGGAGGCGTTCGACTGGCTGGCGGGCGTCTCGCCGCCCACGCTGTTCGTGCAGGCCATGCGGCGGCTGAGCTGCTCCGTGCCCGTGGACCAGCTGGAGGCCCTGCCCAGCTTCCTGAAGCCACTGGACTTCAGAGTATAATGATAATAATAATAATAATAATAACGCAGCAGCCTGAGACATTGTAGGACTAGACATTTTCTCACGGCTGGGAAGGCGAGCTTTATAATAATAGGCTGTAAAGCTGCACCGATACCGGGAATGAAACTACACGGGTGCGGTAGAGACATTGTACGCCTTTAGGCGGCACAGGAGGACTAAACGTCAGGCTCAGGGAGGAGGACGATGATCATGTTGACGGGTTAACTGTGCATCGTTATTGTTATTATTATTAATAACCATAATAGCACACAGGTGTAAGAGTGGAGTATCGCATCGCGCGGCATGCCTGAGACCTGACGAGACTCGACACTCAGCCTGGGGGGGGGGGGGGGGGCTGGTCCAGCAGGGAAGCTATAGATGTTTGGTTGCTACTGTGGGTCTGTTACATGCAGGGACATTCAGGGACGCTCACAAGGGAGGGGGGGGGGCGAGGACAAACATGGAAGTAATTGTAATGAAATGTAAAACTGTGGCAACAATTCTCCTCTTGTTCTCTTCCTAAAAGTCTCACTCTTTTCTCCCAGTGGGAGCTCTTCTTAGCATAATGTTTAATGCTAAAAAATGTCGACGCCAAACCACCAAGCTGTGTAGAATATACCTACATCCGATCTATGATTAGAGCTCTGTAGTATGAATACACTTTATAACATAATAATATATTATATTAAAGTGACCACGGCACTGCAGGTTGCTCTGTTTGTATTATATACTGTGTGTGATGATGCCAGCGTCCTCCTCACCCACCAGAGTGCCTCTCTGCCTCACTCCTGTGGGGAGACGTTAGACCACAGACAGACACCCTCCTCACCTACTACCAGAGTGCCTCTCTGCCTCACTCCTGTGGAGAGACTTTAGGCCACAGACAGACACCCCTCTCACCTACTACCAGAGTGCCTCTCTGCCTCACTCCTGTGGAGACGATAGGGCTGAGACACCCCTCACCTACTACCAGAGTGCCTCTCTGCCTCACTCCTGTGGAGAGACTTTAGGCCACAGACACCCCCCTCACCTACTACCAGAGTGCCTCTCTGCCTCACTCCTGTGGAGAGACTTTAGGCCACAGACACCTCTCACCTACTACCAGAGTGCCTCTCTGCCTCACTCCTGTGGAGACGATAGGGCTGAGACACCCCTCACCTACTACCAGAGTGCCTCTCTGCCTCACTCCTGTGGAGAGACATTAGGCCACAGACAGACACCCCTCACCTACTACCAGAGTGCCTCTCTGCCTCACTCCTGTGGAGACGATAGGGATGAGAGGTCTTGTTTCCGGGGGATCTCTGTTGTTGGGGGAGATTTGAATTCAGTGGAGAGAGTGAGAGACCCGTGAAATGTTGCCACAGTTTTATATGTTCATTATAGGTGTATTTTTGGAGCATATAGTGTTGCAGGGTTTTATATATTTTCTTTAAAAAAGTATCAACCCAGTATGATGTAGATATGACTATATAGGCTACTACAGAACAAGTTTGACACATTTCCTCCGATGAGCCCATCTGATGCCTCAATGCTTCGTACCCTCTCCCCTTGACTTACACCGACATGTTTAGCCGTGATGGCAACAGTTTCCACTTCCTATATTGGAGACACAGTCTTCGAGACTCAGGTGATCATGAATATCAAGCCCCTAATGCCAAAACCTTTATTCAGTCAGGTGAGAAATTGTAAATAGAAACGACACTTTATTTGCTAATGAAAGAGACGTCATGTGGCCTCGGAGAGAGAGAAAGGTGTTGTACAAACTATATGGGGCATGACGCTGGACTGTACATAGCAACAACAACAACAACAACAATGACCTCAAAAGGTTCCAAAGCACTTTAGAAGAACTCTTGTAAAATGAGTGACGTGTATATAGCGCTTGTTTGTTTATCCGATTGTGATAATGATGTAATGTAAATAAAAGTTATGCACAAATTAAGTAACGTATCAGCTGGTCTGCTTTTGACTGATGTGTTTAGTTTAGTTTATTAATTTGCACGCAAAATATATGTTTACGGTAAAAATAATTAGTACATAAAGTTGACTGGATGTTTGCAGGGGGCTTGTAGACAACCTGCCCTAGAGAAAAAAAACAGAACTAGAGAAAATGGTTACAGAACATCTTAAATACAGCAGGGAAGATACATTAAATGAAATCAATAAAAATAAAGATAATGATAAAACATTTATATTTACATTTTGTCATTTAGCTGATGCTTTTATCCAAAGCGACTTACAAGTTGTGTACAACAAGTCAGCAGGAAGGGCACAACTCTGGCACCTGAGGGTCAGTAAGATTGTTCGTCAAACAGTGTTGAACTTGAGTACAGACTATTTGCATAGTAGGTAATAATATAGGCGAGGTAGATTGCTTAGTAGCAGAGTGCATAATAGTAAAAGACATTTAGTATTTTCTTTTTTAAATTTCAGATATTCATTGAAGAAGTGTGTTATTAGTCGATGGCGGAAAATTGGGCTGGTTTCAGCTGTCCTGACTGTGGTGGGAAATTCGTTCCACGATTGTGGAGCGAGGACAGAGAATAGCCGGCTTCTCTTTGTTGACCCCCCGCTAGCTTGGATAGGAGTGGGTCTGAGGCGGCCAGAAGATGTAGAGCGTAGGGGTCTTGAGGGTGTGTAGTTAGAAGATGTATAGCAGAGGGGTCTTGAGGGTGTGTAGTTAGAAGATGTAGAGCAGAGGGGTCTTGAGGGTGTGTAGTTAGAAGATGTAGAGCAGAGGGGTCTTGAGGGTGTTTAGTTAGAAGATGTAGAGCAGAGGGGTCTTGAGGGTGTGTAGTTAGAAGATGCAGAGCGTAGGGGTCTTGGGGGTGTGTAGTTAGAAGATGTAGAGCAGAGGGGTCTTGAGGGTGTGTAGTTAGAAGATGCAGAGCGTAGGGGTCTTGGGGGTGTGTAGTTAGAAGATGCAGAGCGTAGGGGTCTTGATGGTGTGTAGTTAGAAGATGCAGAGCGTAGGGGTCTCGAGGGTGTGTAGTTAGAAGATGTAGAGCAGAGGGGTCTTGAGGGTGTGTAGTTAGAAGATGCAGAGCGTAGGGGTCTTGAGAGTGTGTAGTTAGAAGATGCAGAGCGTAGGGGTCTTGAGGGTGTGTAGTTAGAAGATGCAGAGCGTAGGGGTCTTGGGGGTGTGTAGTTAGAAGATGTAGAGCAGAGGGGTCTTGAGGGTGTGTAGTTAGAAGATGCAGAGCGTAGGGGTCTTGGGGGTGTGTAGTTAGAAGATGCAGAGCGTAGGGGTCTTGATGGTGTGTAGTTAGAAGATGCAGAGCGTAGGGGTCTCGAGGGTGTGTAGTTAGAAGATGCAGAGCGTAGGGGTCTTGAGGGTGTGTAGTTAGAAGATGCAGAGCGTAGGGGTCTTGAGAGTGTGTAGTTAGAAGATGCAGAGCGTAGGGGTCTTGAGAGTGTGTAGTTAGAAGATGCAGAGCGTAGGGGTCTTGAGGGTGTGTAGTTAGAAGATGTAGAGTGTAGGGGTCTTGAGGGTGTGTGTTAGAAGATGCAGAGCGTAGGGGTCTTGAGGGTGTGTAGTTAGAAGATGCAGAGCGTAGGGGTCTCGAGGGTGTGTAGTTAGAAGATGCAGAGCGTAGGGGTCTTGAGGGTGTGTAGTTAGAAGATGCAGAGCGTAGGGGTCTTGAGGATGTGTAGTTAGAAGATGCAGAGCGTAGGGGTCTTGAAGGTGTGTAGTTAGAAGATGCAGAGCGTAGGGGTCTTGAGGGTGTGTAGTTAGAAGATGTAGAGAGTAGGGGTCTTGAGGATGTGTAGTTAGAAGATGCAGAGCGTAGGGGTCTTGAGGGTGTGTAGTTAGAAGATGTAGAGCAGAGGGGTCTTGAGGGTGTGTAGTTAGAAGATGTAGAGCAGAGGGGTCTTGAGGGTGTGTAGTTAGAAGATGCAGAGCAGAGGGGTCTTGAGGGTGTGTAGTTAGAAGATGCAGAGCGTAGAGGTCTAGAGGGTGTGTAGTTAGAAGATGCAGAGCGTAGGGGTCTTGAGGGTGTGTAGTTAGAAGATGCAGAGCGTAGGGGTCTTGAGGGTGTGTAGTTAGAAGATGCAGAGCGTAGGGGTCTTGAGAGGGTGTGTGTTAGAAGATGCAGAGCGTAGGGGTCTTGAGGGTGTGTAGTTAGAAGATGCAGAGCGTATAGGTCTTGAGGGTGTGTAGTTAGAAGATGTAGAGCGTATGGGTCTTGAGGGTGTGTAGTTAGAAGATGCAGAGCGTAGGGGTCTTGAGGGTGTGTAGTTAGAAGATGCAGAGCGTAGGGGTCTTGAGGGTGTGTAGTTAGAGACCATGACCGGAGGCAGGAGGGAGCCGTTCTCCTCGCTGCGCGGTCTGCAGGTCAAGGACCTTGAAGTGGATTTAGATATAACAAAAATTTAGTTGGAAGTTGGTTATAAAGGCCTAATACTTTGTTCATCAGAGCATATATTTAGCATTTTTAGATTAGATATTAGATTATATATATATTGTAACTATATTTATTGTATGGCAAATATAACTGTACATATTACATACCCTCATCTTGCACCTTGACCTCTTTACACTGCCTACTTGCCCATATGCACATGTCCAGAGTTAATTATATTGTTATATTGTTTACACTGCCTATTTTTATTAAATTTTTATTTTTACTTCCCCACTGTACTATAATTTTACTACCTGTACCCCCCCTCCCCCAGGCTGCTATGATGCCTGAATTTCCCCCAAGGGGATCAATAAAGGAATATCTTATCTTTTTTTTTTAAACTTTATTTTTTTAGCGTTTATCGCTTTTTCTGGTCAAGCATGACCGACAGAAACAGGTTGAATGGGATGTAGAGCAGGGGAAGACACTCTGAGAAAATACGGCGGGTCCGGGAATCGAACTCGTGTACCCCAGATCCGTGACGAGCACGGTTGTCCCCGACGCAGAGATAGCGCCGAGGTACGCGGTGAGCTACGGGAGCTCGCCAGGAATATCTTATCTTACACTATGATCTAACCCTGAGACCCGCTCCTCTTTGGGCTCCTGGGGGGTCTCCTGGGGGGCTCCTGGGGGTCCGGGGTCATGAAAGCGAAGCACGCTACTCTTCATCCAGGCTCCACGGTGGGGGAACGAACTTCCCACCACAGTCAGGAGGACCGCTGAAACCCGCCCAATTTTCCGCAGTCGACTAAAAACACACTTCTTCAATCAATATTAAATAAAAATCAAATAATAACTACTTATACTAAATACTATTATGTACCTTACCACTATGTTACTATACTTATACGATTACCTACTATGCTAATATGTCTACACTACTATGCACTCAGAGTGTAACACTGAAGCTCAACACTGCTAGATGAACAAATATAATAATAATATAATAATTGTTAGACTAGAAGTCTTTATTTGTCATGCAGTTTTAACACACACACTCGAGATGGGCGACCCACAGGAACACACACACACGTGCACTGAGTCGCCGATGAAATGTCTCTCTGCACTTTTCCCATCCCGTTGTCCTTCCCCCCCATGGGCAGCCGGGAGCAGATAGGGCGTCAACGTGAGCCGCGCCCCGGGGACCAATCCAAGTGCTCCTGTCCGTCTTCATCAAGGACGCCACAGCGTTAGCGATCTGTTGTGCATGTTTTTCCATTGGGTTTATCTTATCGGGGGGAAACCCTTGCGAGCACGGGGAGAACATGCAAACTCCACACAGAAAGGCCCGGTAGATACCCCACCTGACTACCTGGCATCATGGAAACCTGGTCCCCAAGCGGGAATCGAACCCTGGACCTTCTTGCTGTGAGGCGACAGTGTTAACCACTGCACCACCGTGCCGCTAACTAAGCAGCCAGAGATGCACCCCTCCTGCTGACCTGTTGGACACAACGTGTAAGTCGCTTCGCGTCAGCTAAATGACTAAATGTAAATGTATGATTGATGAGGTGGTTTTTGAGTCCTTTTTAAAATGTAGTCAAATACTGTACATAGATGTTTTCAGGTGGTCAGGCAGGTTGCTCCAAAGGCCTGTGGTAATAGGGATGTTCGATATTGGCTTTTTTACCGATATCCGATATACCGATATTGTCCAACTCTTAATTTCCGATACCGATATCAACCGATACCGATATATGCAGGGTCCCCCCCCCCCCCCCCAAAAACGGAATAGTTTCAGCTAATTAACATTACATATCTCTTGTTGTGGAATTAACACAACATTATGCATACTTTTGACAATAAATTAAATAAGAATTTGTTCTTACTTGCTTGCCTGGGTAAATAAAGGTTAAATAAATGTAAAAAATAAAATAAAAAGATTGAAAACCAATACCGATAATTTACGATATTACATTTTAATGCCAATATCGGCCGATAATATCGGACATCCCTAGTAATGGATGGTAAATTGACCCAGAGTGGTCCTGAACAAAGGCAGTGTAGAGGTGAGAAGATCTGGTAGGCTGTGAACCTGAGTAGCTATCAGGCAAAAACACATAAACAGATGCGTTAGTGGTCCTCAGTCGTTTTTTATGTCAAGGACTCCCACAACGATAAACTTTAGGCCCCTAAATAAGGTTTAGTCTAGACTAGACAACTGGAGAAAGACACAGTCTAATGTAGTGGACTGACTAGACAACTGCAAATAGGCTGGCTGTCCCCAAATATTCAACACAGACTCATAAGTAGGGCTGGGTGATATGACCTGAAATCAATTATCTCAATATATGATCACATTCACCTTGTTAGCAATAATCCATCCTTTTAACAAATACCACAATCTCCATGGCGTTGGTCATCTGTCAACATATTTTGAAATGCTTGTCTGTCAACATGTTTGTAATGTTTGTCTGCACTGCAGGTGATTGGCTGTTGTATATTCAGTTGAATTAAAGGCACACACACTATTTTACCATGTTTACCAAGAATGAAAAATGGGAGCTTTGTTGCTGTGTTAATAGATAGTTAATAGAGCGTGTTGCTGTGTTAATAGTTAGTCTAATAGAGCATGTTGCTGTGTTAATAGATAGTTAATAGTGTATTGCTGTTAATAGTTAATATAGGGTGTTTGCTGTGTTAATAGTTGATAGAGCAAGTTGCTGTGTTAATATAGTTAATAGTGTGTTGCTGTGTTAATAAATAGTGAATAGTTAAAACCTCTTAAGCTGCAACGTCCCTCATATGGGACGTTTTTCGGATTTTTTGCAACCGGCACTTTGGCGACCCCTAGTGGCTCGGTTGTGCATATTTTGTAATACAATATATATATCGAATTGAAGGCTTATTTGTTGCCTGTCGATAGCGACAAAATCCATTCAGCGCTTCTCGAGTTACATGCCGGTATTTGAGGCTTGTGCAAAGTACACGGTATTGTGCAAAATACCACTCCCGACTCAGGCTGCAGTAGTTCCGTCAATCTAGATCCGATCTCGAAAATGATTGTGGATCATTGTAGCCAATGAGTGTGGCTTCCAATGATACCCCATGTGGGGATAAAAAAAAACAGCAGAATGAATTGAAGTCTATGAGAAGTCTTCTTTGTACACAATTGACCAAAATCACTCCTAATCACTCATTTCTGAATGGATTCAGGCTATGGCTCCGTCTGGATTTGTAAGCCATACCACCTTCTGGGGAAATACAACCTCTGGCCTACTAACTACTACAGAAAAACTTGAGTAACAAGTTTTTTTACAACTCAAGTTCAGACCTATGTTACTCTATTACGTTAGCACTAAAAGTTAATAGTGTGTTGCTGTGTTAATTTTGCACATAATCTCGCACACATCCAAAACCCCCAAACAGTTTTGCACACATCAATTTCATTTGACGGTTATTGATGGTAAATGAGTTTGAATATGGCCGCCAGTGATGGATGACATTGAATCATTGTGTTGTGTTAATTACAGCTCAATGAAATGATATGGTAGCCATGCCTATAAGACAAGGTGTTGCTATTTCTTCATCTACACATCATTTCATGGTGCTGTAATCAACACAACACAAGGATTCAATGTCCCTGATGACATCACTGTTGGCCATATTCAAACTCCATTTACTACCAGTAACTGTCAAATTGAATGAACAAGTTTAGAGGTTTTGGATGTGAGATTATTTGCTAAATAAATCAGAATTGTTTTTATGGTGAAGTGCCCCTTTACGATACAATTCATTTGAATGTATTTTTCACATTTGAAACCGGTTCACAGTAAGACCCTGACAGGCTGCCAGAGGAGTACAACCATTTTAGGATGCCACAATCTCCTAGTCCTAGGCCAGTGGTTCTCAACTGGTCGAGCCTCGGGATCCAACATTTTCCTTAGTCATGAGGTCGCGACCCAAATTTTTTAACCACTATGATTTATTGAATTTGATTTCTTATGCAGTAATACACAATCTTTCATGCACTGTTAAAAACATGAAATAAACACAAAAAAGTGCAACAAAAGTGCAACTAGGGCTAAAAACCCAATGAAATAAAATAATAATAATAAATAATCATGCTTCTTAGCAGACTTCTTATAGCTTAACATAACAGACCGACAGTAAGTTTGGGGGAACTAATGGGATAACTTGGGTTGCTTAACATCCCAGGGAACTAATGGGATAACTGGGGATGTTGTTTGCTCCTGACAAGAGTCTCAAAGTCTGGGGTGATGGTAGACAAGCAACTCTGAGGTCATGCTCAATGTCCAATCTGTTCCTCTGCTTTGTCTTCAGCTGGACCAGAGCTGAGAAGCCACTTTCACAAAGATAGGTAGTAAAAAAAAACGTATATATATATAAAAAAAAAAAAAAAAAGATTATACACACATCCGCGACCCACTCAAAACGGCCCCGCGACCCACTTATGGGTCGCGACCCACCAGTTGAGAAACACTGTCCTAGGCTAACATACAGGCTAGCTTGCAGCCGGATAGCTTTCTACTGAACACACAGAGAGGAAATTGGTATCTATCTTCTTGTCTGACTCTGGAGAAGACGGTAAGTCTATATGGCAAAACCCCATATTCAACTGAGACTGTTCCCGGGGGCCAATTCTGTATATTATCCAATCAATGTCAGAGGATCCAGCGGGGAGATGTTCAAGAAGGTGGTGATGGGGAAGGTGGATGGAAAGAGAGGACGTGGAAGACCAAGAGGAGGCTGGGTAGACGACGTCTGTGATTGGAGCCGAGTGAGAGGCGGAGTCACGGAGTTGGAGAGAAGACGTGGGGACAGAATGGGTTGGAGAGTGACGGGCAACCTTCGGAACGAAGAAGCCACCTGATGATGAGTGAATCACAGTTCAATAATATCAAAAGGTCAGCATGGGGTCACATATTATTACCAACCTGGACAACAACAGGAACAGGAAACAGAACAGAGTTGTGTAAACATGTTATTTATTCAGTGGTTACAGAGGAAATGAGTTCAGCACAAGACAGTGTTTAGCAAACACCTCAAAGCTTGTTAAGACAGTGGTTTTCACCTCAATACTGACACACATTAGGTCGCGGACCCTCTCTTGGTAAGGTCTTGTCTCAGGGATCCCAATCTGAGAAGAGTTTAGTTGTTAGATGTGATTATGTCAAGAATTCTACAGCTGTCTAATACCGTAGTTGAAGGGACCCGTGGATAAATGATTACAATAGTCACTCTTATATACAGTATTCTCTCATTGTTCTAACTTAATCTAGTAGTGAATGAAATAGTGAAATTAAACTAGAACCCCCCTAGAACCTCCTCAAGGACCCCACTTTGAGAACCACTGATCTAAAGAGTTTACTTTCCCCTCGTTAGAGACGGGTCACAGTATCGTAGCTCCATCGTACCCTTTTTATTCATTCAGGCGCTAAAACAACATCAACATCATAATTGCTGATCTTAAGTGCCTTTTGGGATCATAATTGGCATTGATTTCTGCCTGTCGTGTCCCTCGAGACCAGTGGGGTCCTGGTATTTCAGGAGACAGAAACACTAAATGTCCAGAAGAGTAGGAGGATATACTCCATATCAATACCCATTAGTACCCTCCACTACTCTACTGCTGACAACTTCATTCTACCAGATTCAGTACTTCATCCTAATTAATAAGGGGGTCTAGTGCTTTGACTATCAGTAATAAACAACAGACCAACATCCTCTCCGAGAGGCTCAACAAACAGTGTCCCATTAACCAGGCAGCTTCACACAGAATGGCATTAAGTCAATACAGTATGAGAGCATCTTAGCAGACGGCTAACATCGTGAGAGCATCTTAGCTGAGAGGCTAACATGATGAGAGCATCTTAGCAGGCGGCTAACATGATGAGAGCATCTTAGCAGGCGGCTAACATGATGAGAGCATCTTAGCAGGCGGCTAACATCAAGAGAGCATCTTAGCAGACGGCTAACATCACAAGAGCATCTTAGCAGACGGCTAACATCGTGAGAGCATCTTAGCAGACGGCTAACATCGTGAGAGCATCTTAGCAGACGGCTAACATCGTGAGAGCATCTTAGCAGACGGCTAACATCGTGAGAGCATCTTAGCAGACGGCTAACATCGTGAGAGCATCTTAGCAGACGGCTAACACCGTGAGAGCATCTTAGCACATGGCTAAGACTAGAGTTGAATACATTTGAAATATATTAAAATAAGAACCTGAGGGGGAATGTTTATGTTTATATTTACCACTACTGAAGCTGGTAAATCAACTCCAGTGTACCTCCAGTACTTCCAAGTATTTAAAACTATTTCCAAATCTATTTATTTCCTCCCAGGTGTATGGGATATTCAGCTCAGTACTATCTAAAGCCACGCATGGTCCCTAACACAACCGACCAAGTGTTCACTATCAAGCTAATTCGGATGTCGATGAAGTTTAAAGAAGTTAAGCATCTTAAATTATGGTTAGTTGATTCTTTTTTAAATACAGCATTTCATAAGAGTATGGTAACACTTTACTGAAGGCAAACATCTATACAACATTCTAAGTATATACTGTACTGAAATAGTCATAATTCAGTACAATTCTGGTTATTAACACAAATCGTTGCTTGTAATGCCCTGTTCAATAGCCAAACTATAAAGTATATAGACTAGACTGAATTGGCTAAAAGGAGTCACATTGCATCATAATGAAACTTAACTTGTTATAAAAAGCCATCAGTGGCTCCTGAATTTTAATAATGCTTTATATTCCAGTACAGCTGAATGCCTTGAGTAATGTATCACCACGAGTTACAGTGTTAACTCTGTCTGCCTATGGTAACCATGGTAACAACAACAATAACCATCAACGACAGGGACAGTTTCCAGCGATAGATTCAACCAAATTCTAGAAAAGAAGATGAACTTAAGAGGGGAACTACAGATATTCATGAATTAACTCATGTTAGGTTTGTGGTCTAAGACAGTCCAAATATATTAGGGAACATGAACAACTATCTCCCAAATCTAAAAAACTAGAGCACTAACAGTCAAACCTTCATTACACCTGGTTTCTGGCTTTACGAGCGAGTAGCTGATGTTCACAAATATTGATTGAACTTTTGTAGGAAATAACTGATTTAAATGACTTTAGGCGTAGACTCTAGTTCAGGAGAAAATCATACGTCTGCTTCTAAAATAGGTAATTGGTTTCTACAGCTTAGACCGGAGCTGTACATTCACAAAACACACAAACAAAAACAAAAACAAATAAAAACATTATGAGAAAATGTCCTACTGTAGAGTCGGATTAAACATCATCATAAACACTCATAATAATTATAATAGTAAATAATAGATACTTGTTTTAGTTGTGGTTTTCAGGCACACAACCCCCTACTCCACCCCACCAAATACCATCACAAATAAAATCAAACCTACTAATGAAATGAAACCATTAGAATAAAAAACTGAACCACATAACTAGTGATTGTGACACTAAGAATTGGGCTTAATCTGCATCCATGGAAACTACTGCTGAAAAAACCCATCTGTTCCAAGTCCCTTTGTATTTAATTCCATTCCCTTTTGTAAGGAACACATTATTAATACATAATCGGCATTGCTTTTTTTGTGTGAAATGCCCCCTTTAATGTGCCGGGTTTGTGCCCTGATCTGAAATCATTAAACAGTTACATTGTATTAGTGAATTTTAGCCAATCAGCAAGCATCACCGCAGACCGCCGCCATGACAGGCGGTGACATCACAGCTAGATGGCCGTCCTCTTAACAGAACATGCCGTTCCCAAAGTCAGAGGCATATCCCAATTCCCCACAGAACAGATTACCGCAAGTTGACACCAACTGTTCCAGGAAAAATAAACATGTTATCTATTCATAGCAGTCACGTTATCTATCGCGATATAGGACGTAACCGTTCTAAACAAAGATGTTATGTACTTAAATTACTGTTCCCTCGGACATCTCGGGTCGCTAAACGATCCAACCGCTTTCTAGAAAGAAGATCAACTTAAGAGATATCGAGATATCGAGACCTTCCATGTATGTAGTGACTGTCTGACCTCGTTCTGATTCTACAGGGCAGGTCCCCATTTCACCCAGAGCCCTACCTCTGCAGGGTCCGGTCAGCGTTAACCCCAGAGCCCTACCTCTGCAGGGTCCGGTCAGCGTTAACCCCAGAGCCCTACCTCTGCAGGGTCCGGTCAGAGTTAACCCCAGAGCCCTACCTCTGCAGGGTCCGGTCAGCGTTAACCCCAGAGCCCTACCTCTGCAGGGTCCGGTCAGAGTTAACCCCAGAGCCCTACCTCTGCAGGGTGCGGTCAGCGTTAACCCCAGAGCCCTACCTCTTCAGGGTCCGGTCAGCGTTAACCCCAGAGCCCTACCTCTGCAGGGTCCGGTCAGCGTTAACCCCAGAGCCCTACCTCTGCAGGGTCCGGTCAGCGTTAACCCCAGAGCCCTACCTCTTCAGGGTCCGGTCAGCGTTAACCCCAGAGCCCTACCTCTTCAGGGTCCGGTCAGCGTTAACCCCAGAGCCCTACCTCTGCAGGGTCCGGTCAGCGTTAACCCCAGAGCCCTACCTCTTCAGGGTCCGGTCAGCGTTAACCCCAGAGCCCTACCTCTTCAGGGTCCGGTCAGCGTTAACCCCAGAGCCCTACCTCTGCAGGGTCCGGTCAGCGTTAACCCCAGAGCCCTACCTCTGCAGGGTCCGGTCAGCGTTAACCCCAGAGCCCTACCTCTGCAGGGTCCGGTCAGCGTTAACCCCAGAGCCCTACCTCATCAGGGTCCGGTCAGCGTTAACCCCAGAGCCCTACCTTGGGGTACGGAACACCATAGGAACCGTAACTCGCGGTTGATCCTTGTCACTACCACACTACCAAAGGGTTAAAACCCTTTCACTGCGACGATACAGAAAAGTTAACCCTTTCACTGCCACACTACCAAAAGGGTTAACCCTTTGTGATGATACGGAAGGTTAACCCTTTCACCGCCACGTGACAAACGGTTAACCCTTTCACGGCGACGATACAGAAGGTTTATTGGTGACCTTAATAGAGCGGCTAAAAAGCAAACGTTAAACGTGTTTCTGTACAGAGGAGCTCGCTGTGGGGGACGTTTCCAAGCTCCAGTGGCTACAGGAGTATCTTCTACAGACTGGTGCACAAGATACACAACGGCGTGAAGTGGAATCCAAGGCAGAGAGGAAGAACAAACACTCACGTGAAAACCGGAGACAACGTCCCTTTGTTTCTTTCCTTTTTTTTTTTTTTTTTAACCTGGCCACTAAAAGACAGCCTTTCACAGCCAAACAGCCGGTTTCTCAGGCGGTCTCTGACTCAACTTGGATAAAGTGCGATACAAACTAAAAAGGACAAGTAGCTTCACGACACTAAATATTAAATAAAATCAGAGCTTTCCAATTAAACAGGGATTGGTTCAATCTAAGTAAAAAAATCGAGGTATGTGGGGTGGTGGGGTTAAGGGTGTCACAGGAGTAGGTGGTTATAATTTAACAAGTGCACATACGCACGCACGCACGCACCACACACACGCACGCACGCACGCACGCACGCACCACACACACACACACACACACACACACACACACACACACACACACACACACACACACACACACACACACACACACACACACACACACACACACACACACACACACACACACACACACACACACACACACACACACAGTTGCATCACCTCTCCACATCCTCCCAAAACAGTTGGTTGATTCTTACCGATTCGATGGATTGTTGGATAAGAATCTGTCTGTGTGTATTATACTGTAGTCTACAGACTGTGTCTTAGTCAGGTCTGTTTGTGTGTACTATACTGTCGTCTACAGACTGTGTCTTAGCCAGGAGGTCTGTCTGCATGTACTGTAGTCTACAGACTGTGTCTTAGTCAGGTCTGTCTGTGTGTACTATACTGTCGTCTACATACTGTTTTCCACAGATATTGTTTGGCCAAAGTCGGCTGCCTAGTAGCGCAGTTTAAGACTTAGCTACGGATACAAACCACCGGACAAAGGGAGGCTAATAAGTGACAGCAGTAACCATGGCGACGTGAACCTGAACAGAACATGACAGTGAGACACGCCTCCTCAATGTTAAACGACCTGCAGCTGAACACAGGTGTGACTATAAATAGGGTGACCACAACCTGGGGGGGCGGGGGACTAAGGTGTGGAAGAGAGCGTTAAGGTTCATTGGTTTAACATTAACAGCTGCCAAAGGTACAAACAGTGACTAATCTAATAAGTATAGTGACTTGTGTACAAAGTGAAGCGTGGGAGAGAACAGCAGAAAGCAGGGGGAGATATGTGAAGCGTGTCGTTGTTCATATGTACAAGAGCTGACTGTCCTACAAGATGGATAACAACAAAATAAACAGATGAATAAACAGATGAAACCAATCACTGAATGTGATAATATACATCTGCTCCAATGTCACGTTAGTCACTATGAACCAGGAAACACAGAGATAAGAATCAATCAACAGTTTGGGAAGCGCCAGGGCATACAGTGTCAATACTTTCACACACACGCACGCACGCACGCGCGCGCGCACACACACACACACACCTACACACACACACACACACACACACACACACACACACACACACACACACACACACACACACACACAAATGGAGAGGTAATAAATAATAATAATAAAAAAAAATCATATCAGGCGCAAACACATATCAAATTAAAAATACATTGTGTAAACAACGTGCCTCCTAATGAAAGGAAATGAGTCAGATTTCACTTCATATCACAGCTGCCGCCCGAGGCAGCCATTCTGCATCCCTCCGAGCAGCCACTCTGTATCCCTCCGAGCAGCCACTCTGCATCCCTCCGAGCAGCCACTCTGTATCCCTCCGAGAGCAAGCGTTACATTAAATAAAATAGTGGAAACAAGAGCTATTGAACAGGGGAAGGCGACCCGGTGGTTGGGGCGTCTTGCGTCCTTCCGTCCCGTCCAACGTCCCCCCAGTTCTCACTCCCACAGGACGTTCACTCGCTTTCTCTCTGAAGTCACGGCTCCTATTCGTGTCCATTTTGCATCCCGACTATTAAGGATTATGTTACAGTTTGGTTGGGGGATGCAAAACGCTTTTAAATAACAAAAAAAAACAGGACACCATCATGGCAACAACAATGACACGAGCGAAGGGACTTTTTCTCTTGGTCTCAAAAAGCTCCTGAATTCCTTCCTGGCGTCACCAGATCTTCCATTTGTGAACTTGGGAGTCCAGGAGTTATGAGTATAAGTATCATCCTGATGAAGACGTCTCCTCCATGAAGACCTTCTGATGAGGGACATGGCAGGGCTGTCCCCTCACACCTCCTCCATGAAGACCTTCTGATGAGGGATATGGCAGGGCTGTCCCCTCATACCTCCCATGAAGACCTTCTGATGAGGCAGACGGCAGGGCTGTCCCCTCATACCTCCCATGAAGACCTTCTGATGAGGGAGACGGCAGGGCTGTCCCCTCACACCTCCCATGAAGACCTTCTGATGAGGGAGACGGCAGGGCTGTCCCCTCATACCTCCCATGAAGACCTTCTGATGAGGGAGACGGCAGGGCTGTCCCCTCATACCTACTCCTCAACTTCAAGACACTGTTCTGAAATGTTTAAAAAAATGTACTAACCACATCAATTTAAGCCATTAATGGGGGAATTGCAAAACACTGACCCCAGATCAGCATCTGGCAGGCCCCTCTTCCTCCCCCTCCTCCTCCTCACATCAACAGGAAGTGAAGGGAGGAGGAGATGTTCCGGTAGACAGGAAGGAAGTGATGTCATAGTGATGCCATGGCATCAGAGAAAATCAAGTGGTGGAGTGGGCTGGGGGGTTTCCTTCTGTTTCTTCTTCCTGGTTTTCAAAATCATAATTCCCCTCTTCTGAGACACAGTTTCATCATTAAACATGTTTTTTGTTGTTGTTGTTGTTGTTGTTGTTGCTTTTATTTATATATATATATATATTTGAGATCATATCAGCCAAGTTCTGGTTCGGTACGTAGGAGGTGACGTCACCGGGAGGAGTGATGTCATAGGGCCTCTTAGATGACCTCCCATTCGTCCTCCAGGTCCTCTCCGCTGAGCGAGGCGGTGGAGGGGCGGGGCTTGGAAGGCGTGTGGGGGAGGGTCTTAGTCAGACGGTGAGACAGACCACCTGACACCGTCACTGACCACAACTCATCCTGAGGTGTTACTAGAGAGGGAGGGGGGGAGAGAGAGAGAGAGAGAGAGAGAGAGAGAGAGGGGGGGGGAGAGAGAGAGAGAGAGAGAGGGGGGGGAGAGAGAGAGAGAGAGAGAGAGAGAGAGGGGGGGAGAGAGAGAGAGAGAGAGAGAGAGAGAGAGGGGGGGGGGGGAGAGAGAGAGAGGGAATGAGAGAGAGAGAGAGAGAGAGAGAGAGAGAGAGAGAGAGAGAGAGAGAGAGAGAGAGAGAGAGAGAGAGAGAGGGGGGGGGGGGGAGAGAGAGAGAGAGGGAATGAGAGAGAGAGAGAGAGAGAGAGAGAGAGA
>NC_140166.1:223469385-223501885 GCF_963971535.1 Notolepis coatsorum
CAAAACCGCTCTCAAAGAGCACCTACGGGTGGCTGCAATTAGAAACTGGCCCCGGTAAATGTCCAAACCCTCCAATGTACAGTTTCTTCCCTCTCTAATGTATATATATATTTTTATGATCTCTTTCTCTTAAACAGTACTGTATATTTGTATATCTTGTAGTATGTCATAAATGTCTTGATGAATTGAAAATGGGGGACCCTGATGTAAACAAGACGAAAGTCTTTCTCTGGTCTGCATGCCCTTAACAATAATTGTGTGTATTGAGCCGTACTGTATTGTACTCATTGTGAAACCTAGAGTCAGGTTTATCAGACACACCTTGAAGCGGCAGTAAGTGAAACCCAGAGAAAACGGTCTCTCCTGAGTCCTACCTGAACCGCTCCCCTTCTCAGAAAGAAAGCAAGTGGAATGTAAAACTGTGTTGATTTAGTCCATCCCTGTTGTATGACGCACACATTAAACATTGTCCGTCCGTCCGTCTCTCTCCCCCCCCCCTCTCTCTCTCTCCCCCCCTCTCTCTCTCCCCCCTCTCTCTCTCTCTCCCACCCTCTCTCTCTCCCCCCACCCTCTCTCTCTCCCCCCTCTCTCTCCCCCTCTCTCTTCTCCCCCCTCTCTCTCCCCCCCCTCTCACCAGTCAGCCAGTTCACCACTCCAGGTATCTTCTTCCAGTAGTCCCTCTCCCCCTCTCCCCCTCCCTCTCCCCCTCTCCCCCTCCCTCTCCCCCTCTCCCCCCCTCTCCCCCCCCTCACCAGTCAGCCAGTTGACCACTCCCGGTATCTTCTTCCAGTAGTCCCTCTCCCCCTCCCTCTCTCCCTCTCCCCCTCTCCCTCCCTCTCCCCCTCCCTCTCTCCCTCTCCCCCTCTCCCCCCTCTCCTCCCCCTCACCAGTCAGCCAGTTGACCACTCCAGGTATCTTCTTCCAGTAGTCCCTCTCCCCCTCCCTCTCCCCCCCTCCCCCCCCCTCCCTCTCCCCTCCTCCCCCCCCCTCCCCCCCCCCCCTCACCAGTCAGCCAGTTGACCACTCCAGGTATCTTCTTCCAGTAGTCCCTCTCCCCCTCCCTCTCCCCCCCTCCTCCCCCCCCTCCCTCTCCCCTCCTCCCCCCCCCTCCCCCCCCCCCCTCACCAGTCAGCCAGTTCACCACTCCAGGTATCTTCTTCCAGTAGTCCCTCTCCCCCTCCCTCCCCCTCTCTCCCCCCCTCCCTCTCCCCCCCTCCTCCCCCCCCTCCCTCTCCCCCCCTCCTCCCCCTCACCAGTCAGCCAGTTCACCACTCCAGGTATCTTCTTCCAGTAGTCCCTCTCCCCCTCCCTCCCCCTCTCTCCCCCCCCTCCCTCTCCCCCCCTCCTCCCCCCCCTCCCTCTCCCCCCCTCCTCCCCCTCACCAGTCAGCCAGTTCACCACTCCAGGTATCTTCTTCCAGTAGTCCCTCTCTCCCCCTCCCCCTCTCTCTCCCCCCCCCCCCCCCTCACCAGTCAGCCAGTTCACCACCCCAGGTATCTTCTTCCAGTAGTCCCTCTCTCCCCCTCCCCCTCTCTCTCCCCCCCCCCCCCTCACCAGTCAGCCAGTTCACCACCCCAGGTATCTTCTTCCAGTAGTCCCTCTCTCCCCCTCCCCCTCTCTCTCCCCCCCCCCCCCCCTCACCAGTCAGCCAGTTCACCACCCCAGGTATCTTCTTCCAGTAGTCCCCAGCAGGGTTCTTGTCTGTGATGCCGTAGCGTCGAGCCACCTCTCCGTTGGGACAGCGGACCCACACTGTCCTCATACTCAACACCAGCTGGGTCGCCTGCAGGCCTGACACACACACACACGCACGCACACGCACACACACACACACACACACGCACGCACACGCGTTATCGTATTAGATAAAAACAGATGATGTATAGATATTCTTATTGCAGATGTTAACAAGGTTTTCCAGGGGGAAATACGGTGATGGTGGGACCTCTGGTCATATATCTAGTACGGTGATGACATCACATGGTGGGACCTCTGGTTATATATCTAGTATGGTGATGACATCACATGGTGGGACCTCTGGTCATCTAGTATGGTGATGACATCACATGGTGGGACCTCTGGTCATATATCTAGTGTGGTGATGACATCACATGGTGGGACCTCTGGTCATCTAGTATGGTGATGACATCACATGGTGGGACCTCTGGTCATATATCTAGTATGGTGATGACATCACATGGTGGGACCTCTGGTCATATATCTAGTGTGGTGATGACATCACATGGTGGGAGGACCTCTGGTCATATATCTAGTGTGGTGATGACATCACATGGTGGGACCTCTGGTCATATATCTAGTGTGGTGATGACATCACATGGTGAGACCTCTGGTCATATATCTAGTGTGGTGATGACATCACATGGTGGGAGGACCTCTGGTCATATATCTAGTGTGGTGATGACATCACATGGTGGGAGGACCTCTGGTCATATATCTAGTATGGTGATGACATCACATGGTGGGAGGACCTCTGGTCATATATCTAGTATGGTGATGACATCACATGGCGGGACCTCTGGTCATATATCTAGTGTGGTGATGACATCACATGGTGGGAGGACCTCTGGTCATATATCTAGTGTGGTGATGACATCACATGGTGAGACCTCTGGTCATATATCTAGTATGGTGATGACATCACATGGTGGGACCTCTGGTCATATATCTAGTGTGGTGATGACATCACACGGTGGGACCTCTGGTCATATATCTAGTGTGGTGATGACATCACATGGTGGGACCTCTGGTCATATATCTAGTGTGGTGATGACATCACATGGTGGGAGGACCTCTGGTCATATATCTAGTATGGTGATGACATCACATGGTGGGACCTCTGGTCATATGTCTAGTATGGTGATGACATCACATGGTGGGACCTCTGGTCATATATCTAGTGTGGTGATGACATCACATGGTGGGACCTCTGGTCATATGTCTAGTGTGGTGATGACATCACATGGTGGGACCTCTGGTCCTATATCTAGTGTGGTGATGACATCACATGGTGGGACCTCTGGTCATATATCTAGTGTGGTGATGACATCACATGGTGGGAGGACCTCTGGTCATATATCTAGTGTGATGATGACATCACATGGTGGGACCTCTGGTCATATATCTAGTGTGGTGATGACATCACATGGTGAGACCTCAGTCACTCTTCACACAGGAGACAGTAAGCAGCTTCACCCACCTGGGACCTGCTCCCAGTCCGTGCCCACGGGCATCTCGTCGCTGATGCCCGTGCGGACGTGCACGCCCCCTCGGTTGTCGACGCCCCACAGCAGCCGATCGTTGGGGCTGGTGTGGAGGCTGAGCAGGTGGACCCCTACAGGCTGCAAGAGGAACACCACGCACCAGTCGCTTCGTTTTTCTTTTAATTAAAGGGACACTTCACACAAAAACAAACAATGCCCACCTTTATATTTTGCACACCATCTCACTATCTCCTCTTGTGCGAACGCATTTTGGTTTGCAAGGTATTGAATGTTAAAGGTAGAATTGTGTAATGCCGTCAAAACGGCAACCTCTAGGCAAAATAGCCCCGCTTTGTTTACAGTTTTTGTTTTGGTCTACTTGAATGAATGAATGAATGGGCAGCTCCTAGTGGACCCTGATGTAAACAAGACGAAAGTCTTTCTCTGGTCTGCATCCCCTTAACAATTGTGTGTATTGAGCCGTACTGTCTTGTACCCATTCTGCAATCTGTTAATACAGTTTTAATACAATCAATCATCAATCAAGCTCCTAGTGGTCAACAGTGTCAGACTGTGGTTGTACTGGGCAGCTCCTAGTGGTCAACAGTGTCAGTCTGGTTGTACTGGGCAGCTCCTAGTGGTCAACAGTGTCAGACTGTGGTTGTAATGGTCAGCTCCTAGTGGTCAACAGTGTCAGACTGTGGTTGTACTGGGCAGCTCCTAGTGGTCAACAGTGTCAGACTGTGGTTGTACTGGGCAGCTCCTAGTGGTCAACAGTGTCAGTCTGGTTGTACTGGTCAGCTCCTAGTGGTCAACAGTGTCCGTCTGGTTGTACTGGTCAGCCCTGTGGTACCTGTTCAGGAGGTTCTATGCAGATCCAGGCGGGCTGCATCATGCTGGGGTTCAGCGGTTGGGTACCGACCCGGAAGTACAGCATACCGTACCCGTCCACGGCCCAGACGTTCTGACTGCCGCACGACACGCTGAGGAGACGCACCGGACCTAGAGGACACAAGACAAGAAGAAACACCACGTTAAAGTGGTTATCCGCAAGATCCTCTTTTTTTTTTTTTTTTTTTTTTTATCTTTCTTCCCCTCCTTTTTCCCGATTTTTTCTCCCATCCCACCCTTCCTGGTTGTTGCGTACTTTCCCCTACTGTTGGTCCGGGAGACCGGAGACTGTCACATGCTTTCCTCCGACGCATGTGCAGCCTGGGGCAGGCCAACCTGGCCGCGCAGGTTCTCACCGGGGAGAGTGTAGCGTGTGGGAGGCCACACTATCTCTCCTCAGTTCCAACCCTCGCTGAGCAGGCGCCCCCGACCGAACTGTAGGGGTCGCTGTCCACAACGCCCAGGACCCACCCTTCAGCTTTCCCACCCCCTGATACAGCCAATTGTATCAGTGTGAGAGGCCAGCCAAGCTGATAGCAACACCGGGAGCTGGATTCGAACAGGCGAATCCAGTGTCTCCCGGTGTTGGTGACGGACGTAATCTCCGTGCGCCACCTGCCCCCCCCAAGATCCTCGTCTTTGTTTGTTTTGTAGCGATAGGGTGTATCCTTGTTTTGTAGTGATAGATAGCAAGTAGACGTGAGAGACAAACACTGATGACAAATCATATTTTATCAGGCCGTACGGCAGGAGATTGAGATTGTTTCGGTGACGTGATGTTGTTCTGTGTTCTGTAACGAGATGTGCTGCTGAGTTGTGCCAAGGTCTTTCTACTCGATAGAAGAGATCTGATCTCAGAGCAGCTAATCTGATTAAATAAATACAACTAAACAAAAAGGTTGGTGAGCTGAGCTGGTTCTGTTTGACCTTTTATATAATATATCATCATCGCATTCCTCAAAATCTGGTCTCATGAGGACACTTTATCAATAGAAAGGTAAGGTAAGATACGGTATGGTAAGATAAGATAAGGTAAGCTAATGTAATGTAAACAGACAAACAGTCACAGTAACAGATACAAATACAAATATACAATATGCAGTGAGTCCCCTATATGCAGTCCCCTAACATAGTTGCAACAAAAGAAAATTAACCAAAATAAAGAGTTATAAAAAAAAAAAAAAAAAAAAAAAAAAAAACATTATTTCAATGTTGAAAGTACCTCATTCCCATTTAATCTCTTCCACCCGGAGCCTATTTTCTGAAAATCCGCCTAAAATAAATGGAAAAGTAAATGGAATATTGCTCCACTTCTACAAGGTCCATTTTCATATTCTTGGTATCTAGGGACATCTATGGAAGTGAATGTATTGAATGTAGTGAATGTATTTCCAGTGTCAGAAATATTGTGTCTATTACTAGCCTTGCTTAAATTGTGATGAAACAAAGGAGAATATGAATTATGATTTTTCTTTGCATCTTTGACAGTGAATGACACCATGCTAATAAAGAATATCGTTCAGTACCTTCTTGAGATCATGTGTACAAATAAATCGAAGGAAATGAATAAAGGGAAGATGATTAAACAGAAGGTTCTGTAGATACAGTACTGAATTCTCCCATCCGGACAAATGCAATTTGAAATATTATTATAGAATATAGAATAGCAGGCTTATAAATTACCTTATTATAGCCAATTCGCACATTTATATATACATATATTATCTTTCAAATGCCAGAGTTCAGTTTGGATTTAGGCCCAGTCCACACGATCACGGGTATTTTTGACGCTTTTTTTTGGTAATTATTAAAAAAAAAATAACTCTGTCCACACGACTGGTTTAAACTCTGCACAGTGATGTATATACATGTAGTACAATGCCAAAGCAGTAGGTGGCGATGTAGTTCAAACATGAAGGCAATTTTCAACCAATCAGAAGGGTTGAACTATCACTACACGTCCTGCTCAAAAACAGAAACCCACCATCTTTAAATTACCTCGCGTGAACCATTTAGCAACATAGCATTTATTTGCAGCAAGAAACAAAGTGCAATAAAAGTGCAATAAACAAAAAAGGATACATTCACTGCGTGTTCTGCCTAATTTGTTGATGAAACAAAATCAACATCAACACAATTTACCACCAAGAGCGGAGAGTTTAGTCTCACAAAAAGATCTAATGTGATTGGAATTTTCCATTTATATAGTTAGCATTGAGGCTAGCGTACATTAACGTAGTAACGTTAACGCTAGTAGAATAAATGGATGAAAACGTTATTTAACAGATTGCAGAATGGGTACAATACAATACGGCTCAATACAAACAATTGTTAAGGGGATGCAGACTGTTGTAGTTTGGACTGGGTTCCTTATAACAATAACTTGACAACACATGAGCTTAGTTGGTAGCCGCAGCTACTTGGGACAGCTCTGCTGTAAACACTGGAAATAA
Source organism: Notolepis coatsorum (assembly GCF_963971535.1). Taxonomy (NCBI): domain Eukaryota; kingdom Metazoa; phylum Chordata; class Actinopteri; order Aulopiformes; family Paralepididae; genus Notolepis; species Notolepis coatsorum. The sequence goes on from NC_140166.1 coordinate 223,475,951, forward strand.
CCTCGGTTACTATGTCCACACGCAACCGGGATGCGTGCAAAACTTCACCCTGGACTCCGGTTGTAAAAGAACACGGTTGCAGTGTTCCAAAAACCCGGTTGCATGTGGATGAACAGTGCAACCGCGCACATTAAGGCTCGGTTATATAACACCCCGCGTTCGTATAACACTTTAACCTATTCCTAAACGAACGTATTGATGATAATATACATTCTAAATGCTGTTGTGACATGTTCATGATGTTTCAAAATGAATGAATACGTTTCAAATTGAAATCGCTAGTTTTATAGAACAGTCTGGAAATATTGATTTATGACCATTATGTCATTTGCGGTCGGCCGACGGACCGCACAGGCGGAAAAGTTTGCGTTTCCATGGTAATACTGTAATACACAGAGGCATGCTAACCACCTACTCCTGACCTTAGTCAGCATATTAGGTCTAACAGTGATCTTTTTAAACAGAAACAGCAAACAGGTCTCAGAACAGTGATCTTTTTAAACAGAAACAGCAAACAGGTCTCAGAACAGTGATATTTTTAAACAGAAACAGCAAACAGGTCTCAGAACAGTGATCTTTTTAAACAGAAACAGCAAACAGGTCTCAGAACAGTGATCTTTTTAAACAGAAACACCAAACCGGTCTCAGAACAGTGATCTTTTTAAACAGAAACAGCAAACAGGTCTCAGAACAGTGATCTTTTTAAACAGAAACACCAAACCGGTCTCAGAACAGTGATCTTTTTAAACAGAAACACTAAACAGGTCTCAGAACAGTGATCTTTTTAAACAGAAACACCAAACAGGTCTCAGAACAGTGATCTTTTTAAACAGAAACACCAAACCGGTCTCAGAACAGTGATCTTTTTAAACAGAAACACTAAAGAGGTCTCAGAACAGTGATCTTTTTAAACAGAAACACCAAACCGGTCTCAGAACAGTGATATTTTTAAACAGAAACAGCAAACAGGTCTCAGAACAGTGATCTTTTAAAACAGAAACAGCAAACAGGTCTCAGAACAGTGATCTTTTTAAACAGAAACACCAAACCGGTCTCAGAACAGTGATCTTTTTAAACAGAAACAGCAAACAGGTCTCAGAACAGTGATCTTTTTAAACAGAAACACCAAACCGGTCTCAGAACAGTGATCTTTTTAAACAGAAACACTAAACAGGTCTCAGAACAGTGATCTTTTTAAACAGAAACACCAAACAGGTCTCAGAACAGTGATCTTTTTAAACAGAAACACCAAACCGGTCTCAGAACAGTGATCTTTTTAAACAGAAACACTAAAGAGGTCTCAGAACAGTGATCTTTTTAAACAGAAACACCAAACCGGTCTCAGAACAGTGATCTTTTTAGACAGAAACAGCAAACAGGTCTCAGAACAGTGATCTTTTTAAACAGAAACACCAAACCGGTCTCATAACAGTGATCTTTTTAAACAGAAACACTAAACAGGTCTCAGAACAGTGATCTTTTTAAACAGAAACACCGAACACACCTAAACCACAGAGAGACTCAGAAGGAGCTTCTATCCTCAGGCCATCAGGATGCTAAATGACAATAACACTATGTAACAACCATCAAATACACTCACAGCACACACATCCACACGCACACACTCACTTTAATGTTCACTCCAAGAAAACAACTATGTAAAAATTATTATTTTGTATTTTTTATGTTATTGGGGCACTATTAACAAGAATCTAATTTTATTTTTTTTATAGACCCCCCAGTTTTTTAAATATACGCCACTACCAAATGGTTGAGATGCTGCTTGATGGTAAACATACCTAATACATAATGATACATGTATAATAACAATTATTTTTTTGTATTTTATTTTTTTATTATTTTTTAAACAAACACATAAACAACATGTATAATAACAATTATATGATAATTTAATACCTACACATACAAGAAAAGTAAGCAAGTAAGTAGAAAAAGTTAAATTACTGGAAAACAAGTCATGTCAAGTACATTTTATTTTATCAAAAGGACTTCCAACACTTGAAATGACACAGTTGTATTGTCAAAAACATATGGGGACTTTACTGTATGTATTTCCCCCTCTCAAAATCACAAAAAAGTACCCATGGGAAGGGAACTAGTACCTACAGTACTTCTCAACTGGTCTGTGTAAATTATCAAAAGAACTTCACTTCACTTGCACAATTCAATCACTTTGAACGATACATGTGTTTTCAAAAAGGTATGGGTGGCGCAGCGGTCTAAGCGCTCATCACCAATGCAAGAGACACCGGTATCGAATCCGGCTGTCAGCGTTGCCTCCGGCTTGGCCGGCCGTCATACTGGCTCAATGGGCAGAGTCAGCGGGAGGGAAGCCGGTGGGGTGGTATTCTGGTCGTTGTAAACAACGACTCCTACACAGGTCGGTCAGGGCGCCTGCACAGCGAGGGAGGGAGATGGTGAGGGTAGTGTGACCTCCCACGCGTTACACTTCACCAATGAGAGTCCGCGCTGGCAGGTGAAAAGAGGTTGCTGGCTGTCTCCTATGTGTCATCTGATAGACTTCAGGACTCCCTAGACCGACCAGTGGGGGGGGCACATGCGAGCAACAACCAGGAAGGGGAGGGGGGAATTGGCATAACGACTCAATTGGGATGGGAGAAAATCAGAGAAAAACAGGAGAAAAAGTCGATAAAAAAAAGAAAAAAAGGTATGGGGCCTCTATTTGTTTACCCCTCTCAAATTCACAAAAAAGGACCCACAGGGACATGTCCCAAACTATGGTTTTGCATAACGTCGTCACCACTTTGCTCCCTAGAGGTAGCTCCTGCTCTATCATCAACATTGAAGAATGTGGACAGCCCTTGATAGAGCAGTAGGTCATGGATGATGCCAGATGAACTGGCACGGCAGAATGCCTTGAAGGCACACTTGTCAGGTTTATTGGCAATGTACTGGCCGAGAGTGCCAGCCCATGTGCCTTCATATGACACCATGACTTCATCCACACTGTGTTTGTAAGTGGATAGGATGAGGAGACACTGCTTACGAAAAATCTCAAAAAGGGGCCAGATTATGTCAAATCGGTCAGGGCTGCCATCATACTGCTGATTATCATTGAAGTGAATGTAGCGGCGTAACAGCATGAATCTCCTCTTCGGCATGATATCAGCTATCACGTTGATATGTGATTCGGGATGCCAGTTGTCCTCGATGGCTGGGAAGTGGAAAACGCCCATCAAAAGCATAGCCAGGAAATCTAACAATATACTCGTTATCACCATACATAACGCTTATATTGAAACACGTTGACATTAGGGCCGTTCTTTCAACCTAAAAGTGCACTTTCTTCAACCTAAATTCCTGTTACAGAGTTAGCTCACAGAACGATAGCCAGTTAGCCAGCACCAGCCAGGTACCAATGTTAGCTCACAGAACGATAGCCAGTTAGCCAGCACCAGCCTAGTACTAACGTTAGCTCACAGAACGATAGCCAGTTAGCCAGCACCAGCCTAGTACTAACGTTAGCTCACAGAACGATAGCCAGTTAGCCAGCACCAGCCAGGTACCAACGTTAGCTCACGGAACGATAGCCAGTTAGCCAGCACCAGCCAGGTACCGACGTTAGCTCTCAGAACGATAGCCAGTTAGCCAGCACCAGCCAGGTACCAACGTTAGCTCTCAGAACGATAGCCAGTTAGCCAGCGCCAGCCAGGTACTAACGTTAGCTCTCAGAACGATAGCCAGTTAGCCAGCACCAGCCTAGTACTAACGTTAGCTCACAGAACGATAGCCAGTTAGCCAGCACCAGCCAGGTACCAACGTTAGCTCTCAGAACGATAGCCAGTTAGCCAGCACCAGCCAGGTACTAACGTTAGCTCTCAGAACGATAGCCAGTTAGCCAGCACCAGCCAGGTACTAACGTTAGCTCTCAGAACGATAGCCAGTTAGCCAGCGCCAGCCAGGTACCAATGTTAGCTCCCAGAACGATAGCCAGTTAGCCAGCACCAGCCAGGTACCAATGTTAGCTCACAGAACGATAGCCAGTTAGCCAGCACCAGCCTAGTACTAACGTTAGCTCACAGAACGATAGCCAGTTAGCCAGCACCAGCCAGGTACCAACGCTAGCTCACAGAACGATAGCCAGTTAGCCAGCACCAGCCTAGTACTAACGTTAGCTCACAGAACGATAGCCAGTTAGCCAGCACCAGCCAGGTACCAACGCTAGCTCACAGAACGATAACCAGTTAGCCAGCACCAGCCAGGTACCAACGCTAGCTCACAGAACGATAGCCACGTAACCCTCTGCTGGCGCGTGCTGTGCACTACAATCAACTCCGTGTCAGTGTAATAGCAGTCTGTGACGTCACGGTATTGAGAATCATACCGGTGGGATTTTCGAAATATCATGGTATACCGTAATACCGTCATACCGCCCAAGCCTAGTGTGGTGAGCAATATGATGAATCATCTCATCAGTGAAGAGTGTTTTGAAGTACTGGAAGGGTGTCTTGACAGCATCTGGGGTGACAACTTGAGTCAGGAACCTGGAATTCCTCAATATCTACATGCTTCCAGATTCTCCTGGCCTCTTTTTCTTTCATTCGTCAGTTTCTTCTTCTTTGTGCCTGGGGGTGACCTTGGGTCAGGGGGGTCATTCGGCTCTTCCATGTTGACTGTTTTTAGGGTGTTTTTCCCTTTTTTCTTCTTCTTAGCAGATGTGCTTGTTGAGGGCATCTCCTCATCCATAGATTCAAAGGAAAGATCCCCAATCACCTCTGCTTGTTTGGGCAGATAATCAGGATCCCCTATTATGTCATAATAATCACTCAGATCAGCCTCAGAGTCTTGAGGATCTTCTGGTACAAGGGCCAGAAAACCCTGTCGCCTTGAACCATAAAATAATTTAACATCCATCTATTACCGTACTTTTCGCACTATAAGCCGCACCTGACTATAAGCCGCAGCAGCTAAATTGAATGATGTGTACATATATAAGCCGCACTGGACTATAAGCCGCAGGTGTTTTAATGTTTAATTACCATATGTAATTAGCTTTGGGACACAATACTGTCGGACAAATAACAAGCATTAACTCATTTACAAGTTGTATTAAGTTTAGCAAATAAGGGAACAGATAAATAACCTTTCAATGCAGTAAAAAAAGCAATATTTAGATGTTTACATTTTCAAGTTTGGTCACGTCGAGTCACATATAAGCCGCACCGTTATATAAGCCGCAGGGTAAAAAAATTGGGAAAAAAGCCACGGCTTATAGTCCGGAAAGTACGGTATTTGTAAAACACAGAAACAGAAGGGGGTAGAAAATGCACTATTATATATAAATGTCAGCATGTTCGTTACAAAAATCATACATAATCAGTATAATAACACTATGAATGTAACATATTAACAATAATGCATCAACAGAAGTGTTTTTATTCAATAGAAAATAGTCAATTTGAATGAGATTAGCATAACTTCACCAAACTGTTACCAAACAGTTGAGTTTTTTCTCCATGCAAAATATTACCATAAATTGTCCACTCAGCCGTCTGGTAGAGCAACTTTTAAAAGAAATATTTGACCCATATAAAACATTTTTGTGTTGCATCAAGTTACATAATTATGTTAAGTAATGTGTTAGATGATATAATATGTTGAAAAAACTAAGCTTACCTTTGAAAATCCAGCCAAAAACAGTTCACATGTCAGGAGAGATTTTTCAGTTTCTAACTTGCTGGTAGCACACTGAGTGAGAAGGCTACTGTCAAAAAGCAGAGTGCCATCTAGTGGATTTTTTTGGCATAGCATACGTGAACCGAATGGTAGAGATGGCTCAATAAGGCTCAGTTAAGTTTAACACATTTTTCAATGAGAGATAGTGACTAAAAATGTGCTATTCCAAATGGTTGAGAAGACTATTAAAGGGTAACAACTCACTGCAGCACCCACTTTACCCACTTTAGACACTTAACACACTTTATATTTATTGGTAAAGAATTTGCACTACAACTGATACCTCATTACACACCTCACTGTAAATTGTACCTAAATTGTACCTCATCCCATTTCTGCATTGTACTGTATAGCATATAGTATATTGTATTGTAACTCAGTTACTTCTACTCTGCATTGTATATATTGAACACTTTTGTATACATACTTGACTTCTATTTTATACTTATTATACTTATTTTATACTTATCTATTTTTATCTAGCACAATCTCTGGAGCAAAACAGAAAGAAGAATTTTATATAAAAGTATTCTGTACTTTTGTATGACAACTAATAAAGAAACTTGAAACTTGAACTAAACAGCAGCTCAGCAGCTAGAGTTCATTGGAGCTGCAGGCTCTTACGTCACTCTAATCTCTAGTCTGATTACACATTCACACTGCTGGCCTGCTGCCACCACCCTCTGGGAACAGGCCACGCCCATGACTGCCGGGGAACAGGCCACGCCCACGACCCTCGGGGAACAGGCCACGCCCATGACCCTCGGGGAACAGGCCACGCCCATGACCCCCAGGGAACAGGCCACGCCCATGACTGCCGGGGAACAGGCCACGCCCACGACCCTCGGGGAACAGGCCACACCCACGACCCCCGGGGGAACAGGCCACGCCCACGACCCTCAGGGAACAGGCCACGCCCATGACCCCCAGGGAACAGGCCACGCCCACGACCCCCGGGGAACGCACGTGTGTGCGTGTGTTTCTGTGAACAGTAAATGCAATTTTTTTATTTGCATGCCATGTGTGTTCCGTTATATGTGTGTGTGTGTGTGTGTGTGTGTGTGTGTGTGTGTGTGTGTGTCTGTGCAACCAACTGCGTACCTGAATTATCTGGATGCACACCGAATTATTTCCAGGTATTGTAGTGTGTATGTGCATGTGGGAGTGTATTTGCATGCTACCGATGTGTGTGTTCTGTTGTATGTGTGTGTGTTCTGTTGTGTGTGTGTGTGAGTTCTGTTGTATGTGTGTGTGTGTTCTGTTGTATGTTCTGTTGTATGTGTGTGTGTTCTGTTGTATGTGTGTTCTGTTGTATGTGTGTGTGTGTGTGTGTGTGTGTGTGTGTGTGTGTGTGTGTGTGTGTGTTCTGTCGTATGTGTGTGTGTGTTCTGTTGTATGTGTGTGCTTCCGCGTGCCAGAATGTGTGTGCCTGGAAGTGTACTGTATCGCGTCAAGTGTTGCTCTATTAATCACCTCAGGGGAACATTCAGGATGTTCTAGAATGTACTGTGTGTTCTCGAGTGCATGAAGGCATGTACTACTATCAATATAGTGACTTTGCTGGACTGTGTGTATTTGTTTGAAGTGACTACCTGGGTCATTCCTGGCTATTGGTGACTTTTCCTCAGGATATAACTTGTTATATCTTACTTAAAATGAATCACATGTTTATAATGAAAGGCTTTTATTATAGATCGAGGTCCTCTTTATAACATTAACTCATTCTGTGCCATTCACGCATATATAAGTGTTTGCTCGCCAACCGTTGAACGCCAATCACGTATATATACGTGATTTGGTCCGTTTTCCTTTTTTAATAATCTATGCAGTGTCACGGACCTCTATGTTACCGTTGAAAGCCATACTGAGACCCAGAGAGTGCAATACCGGCCAGATCCTGCTAGGTGGCAGTATCGCCTACCCTTTGAAACCCTGTTCCAGACTGTGTGTCACATCTAATGTAATCCAGGCGGAGAATTTAGACCAAGCCAAGTGAATCGCTTCATGCAAGCACTTTAAAACGCGTTCAGCACACTTGAGGCATATCTTGTGCCACTTCATGTCAGGGACCCGATGGACATCAATACTGGAAATCGCGATCAGACAATTGGAATATTATTTTTGGAATAACCCTGATCAAAGGTAAGGACTATAAGACATCAATCCTACTTTGATCCAACAATGATTTCACATCGATCCAGCTGATCAACGTATGTAGTATTAAAAGAAAATGCCGTTGCTGACGATCAGAGCATCAAAAAACGACCCCTCCCCCTTTGATGAATTCATGATGAAACATACCTATTATATACCTTTGATTTGGAAATAGTAACATGTCCAGGCGAGCAACGCGAACGCCTTTAGCAAAATTCACATAACGCTCCATAACGCAGTTTCCAGGAATTAGCCAGGATCACTCTAAAACTATGCAATATTCACCACGGGATAACACGCAAGCGTATACATGACATTTCTTTTTTACATGTTGGACGAGGGATAGTTACTGTCAAATGAGCCATAGTATTGTCTCCATAGCTATATTATAGATATAGCCCTGCAAACACCGCGACGCACAGTGAAAATGCCTATATTTTAAAGCGTGGCGCATTTACTACAGGATGAGGATAATAGCCGGCGCTCAAAGTGTTGCAAAAATGCATTTACTATATATATATATATTATTTTAAATAAAATGTTTAGGCACATACACCCCTTTTTACAATGTCCCCAAAGCAAATGTTCAGTTTCAATTAGAAACATTTGCAATATAATTATAAATAAGTTGAAATACCTTTATTATCATATAGTTCAAGTTAAAATCTTTAATTATAAATATACTGTATATAAATGGATAAATTAATGTTATTTATTATTTTTATTGAATTTACTGTGTGTCCCCAAAATTGCATTCCACCCTGTTAGTTTGTGGTGTTTAGCCTTCTGAACAAAAGAGAACTACAATTCCCACTAACCAACATTCAGGAAGTGGATTCACTCATTTGGCGAAAAATTCAAAGAAGCAAAGTGAGGTGAGGTACACGCCACAGCCATGAATATAGGGAGTCGTGTATCATGGTGTTAACGGAGACGTGGCTCCGTAAGGACATTCCTGACACCTTAACCCTTTCACTGCCACACTACTCTCTCTCCTGTATGAACAATAAGAAGTGGGCCCACATCAACAAAGAGGTCGAGGCCTGTATGAACAATAAGAAGTGGGCCCACATCAACAAAGAGGTTGAGGCCTGTATGAACAATAAGAAGTGGGCCCACATCAACAAAGAGGTCGAGGCCTGTATGAACAATAAGAAGTGGGCCCACATCAACAAAGAGGTCGAGGCCTGTATGAACAATAAGAAGTGGGCCCACATCAACAAAGAGGTTGAGGCCTGTATGAACAATAAGAAGTGGGCCCACATCAACAAAGAGGTCGAGGCCTGTATGAACAATAAGAAGTGGGCCCACATCAACAAAGAGGTCGAGGCCTGTATGAACAATAAGAAGTGGGCCCACATCAACAAAGAGGTCGAGGCCTGTATGAACAATAAGAAGTGGGCCCACATAAACAAGGACCGGGCAGGTGCGGAAAAAGAAACAGAAAGAGATCAACTTGCAGCTGAGAACATCCAGGGAAAAACACGGAGCTAAAACTGAACAGAGCTTCAGATCTATGGACAAAACAAACAAAACTCTGAAGAAAACAACAAACATGAACTCTAACAAAAAGCAGCTAATTACCTTAAATGACGGGAACAGAGCTAATGAATTTAATTTTTTATACTTAAATTTGTATTCACATTTACAGACATACAACACTTAGACAATACCTACAATGACATCAATAACATAACAACACACTAACATGGGCCCCTTGAATATGGCTGCGTTCAGCCTCCCAGACCCCCATCAGAGGGGCCCCGCCCTCCCGCCATCTCCCCCTAGAAATAGGGCTCCCCCACATCCCAGGTCCGTCCCACGCGGGGCCGAGCACTCAGAGACACGGGTCCCTTGAATTTAATTGAGCCAGGCTCAGTAGAGGAGCGAGGGGTGGTACCCCCCCCCCCCCACCGAGCCAAGCCCGCTAACTCCCATGTCACCAAGCCCCCCACCCCACGCACAACGACCCCACAACATACAAGACCAGACTCTCCCGGGCCAAACCGCGGAAACGATGCCCCCCCCCCCGAGCTAAGCCTGTAGAACTCCCCCATATCCTAGGCCGATACGTGCGGAGCCGGGCCCCCAGCGACACGGGTTCCTTGAATCAATTGGGCCAGGCCCAGTAGAGGAGAGGATAGGGGACCCCCCCCCCCATCAAGCCAAGCCCGCTACTTCCCATGTCACAGAGAGCCCCACCCCACGCACATCGACCCCGCAACACACAAGACCCCACTGGGCAAAGCTCAGCCGCTCTGACCCCCATAAGAGAAACCCCTCCCTCCCGCCCTCCTCCCCGAGAAACAGAACACCCCCATATCCTGGTCCACCATGCGCGTAGCCGAGCACCCAGAGCCCCCACCCGCGCCCGCCCGACCAACAGGCTCCCGGCCAACGAGAACCCCAAGCCCAGGCCCGCAGAAGGCCAAAGCACCACGACTCAATGGCCCCCCGACCCCCCGCGACCCCAAGCCTGGTGTCCCCCCGGCCCGGCGACCAGACCGCCCCGGCCACGGCGGCCCATACCGATCCCACAACACGCAAGACCCCCCCTCTCCCGGGTCGAACCGCCGGAACGATGGCCCCTCCCCCCAACACCCCCCCCCCACTGAACTCAGCCTGCCCACTTTTGTACCTCCCATGCCACCGATATCACTATATACATTTATGTTAACATGACTTAAAAAATAAAACTGAAATGAAAATAAAGTAAGCTATATGGTTAGCACTTTTTGCCCCTGTTGGCGGTTTGGAGGGGAATCAGCTCTCCTATTGGAGAAGCCCCCCCCTAGTGACGGAGATATCCCCATTGAATGGAGATTCCCCAAGCCTCTCTTCATGTCCAAATTTTTTTTTATTCTTGTCCTTCACAAATGTCCATGTGCACATTTAAAGCAACTGCTATTCTAACATAACTCAGATTCTAACATAACTCAAAGAAAAAAGACAACATTTGGCGCTCCCATGGTGTTAGAGGATCTTAGTCGTATCCCTCTGTTCCCCGTTGGAAGGGTGAGGAGTAGTGGCTCTCCCTAGTGGCGAAATGCGCACTATATAAGTCCAACATTCGTTCTGTGGACGGCCTCAGAGCTCCCGGTCAATGCTCTGAATCCGTCTTTCTTATGTTCATGTTCATTTGTATTGTGTGTCACGTGTAATCCTGCAGTTCCTTCATACCAGTCCATCGTGTATTATTCCCCAATATGTTTCCTAATCAGCGTGTCCCTTTTTAAAATAAATTTCAAATCGTTTGTCTATAACGTGTGTATTGTAAATCATAGTGTTAATTATTCCAAATTCTGGTGTTATAGTTTTATACTTTTTGGGGTAACTGTTCAATTATCTTTCCTCTGTTGTATCTATTCCCATCCTCTGTGTCAGCGTAGGCCTCTCTCCTTCCCCTCCCGGCACCTTCCATCCTCTCCGCACCGTGTCCCTCGCCGCCTCCTGCATGCCGTTGGGACCTGGTTCCTTTCTTTTTCTGAATTTTCTTTATTTCTACATAGCTCCGACGCTTCATTGCCACCTCCGTTGGATTTTTCAGTGTTACATTGTATGCTCCGCATTGCTCCTAATCCAATCTGCGTGGTGGCCTGGTTAGCCTCTATGTTAGCTTGTAAGCTAGTTTGTATGTTAGCCTGTAGCTTCTCTGCACTGACATTCAGCGTCCCGCTAGCTTGTTCTACCTGTTGTATCATTGCCTCGTGTTGAGTATTTTCCATCTGTGTATTTACTTCATCTGGGGTTGCTTTTCTTTCATTTGTCCTCGTGTTCATTCTTCCTTCTTTCTTTTGTCCTCGAATCTTCACTTTTTATTTCGTTTTGAATTGTTTTACTTCCTTTTTTTGATATCCATTGACCGGGAGCTCTTTCATGTGGCTGCTCACCAGAACGTCGCAAACAACCGGAAGTCCCCCAGAGCTAATGAACTTAATGACTTCTTTTTCAGATTTGATGCACAGAACACTTCCCCTTTGATGGCGCATGACTCTCTGAATTTGTCTCTGTTGATTTTGTGAAAATGTACCCAAAACAGGTACAGTCAGTTTTCACAAAGGCAGGGACCAAGAGATCTGTGGGCCCAGACGGCTTGCCCTCCTTCCTGCTTAAGCAGCCGAGCTAACGGAGGCTTGGTGCCCCATCTTCAAAAGTTCTATTGAGAGTTACACAGTCCCTGAGCTGTGGAAAAAGTCTACCATCAGTGCAGGGCTGTACACTGCGATGATATCGTTGCAAATTGCCCCTTTAATTGGCCGTTGCGATTGGTAAATATTATCTGGGGGCGGGCTTGCGAATAGTGCTTTCAAGCCTTGCATTCGCATTTCACTCCTAAATTATCCAAGGCGTGTGATGACGTGATGACGTCACTCACGCGAGCTGAGCAGTGAGCACTCAGCAGGTATGATCAGCGGGAACAATCGACTGAGCACTCACTCTGATAGACTGGCTGACTGTCTGATTTAGCTATGAAGAAAAGTAAAGTTAGTATTGTTTCATATTTTCGACGCGTTCGACCTCCTATAGTGAGCCGAACTGAACTGAACTCAGACACACGGAGAGAGCTGCGGCGTCTGCTGCTCCTCCTCCTCCAGCACCCGTGGCTGTTGTAAACACTAGTCTCTAGTGGGACACTGGGACCTCGGTGAGCCTGCCAGCCGGCTAGCTACTGATAGCTATCAACAAATGCTCCAGTAAGTCTAGTAGTGCATGATAGCTCGCGTTAGCTTACTGTTCAAAACGAAACGTCCCATTAAACTAAATAGTTCAGATAGCTCCTGATATCAATGTCTTATAACACTGAGTCGATGCGTATTCGAGCTGAGGGCACGCTGAATATAGTCAATAGGGTCCAGCTGCAGCGCCGGATAATCCTGGCCGTAGCTGGAGGCTACAGTATAGGGTCCAGCTGCAGCTCCGGGGAATCCTGGCCGTAGCTGGAGGCTACTCGAGTACACACAGACAGTGGAGCTGGTTGCATATAGCGAGCATTTAGACTTGTTGCGTGGTGGCGATGTCTCGCAGATAATACAACTACAAGTATGATTATATAATATATATATTTTATTAAAAAAAAATTATATAAAATAATTCTTTTTCTTTTTTTTTAAATCAAAAACAATCGATATAAATAATGGTAAAATTGTTATTTAAAAATGTGTCCCTAAAAAAAAATTTTTTGCCCCTAAATTTCTCATTTAGGGGCAAGTGTGCCCCTAGTGAAAAAGCTTAGCGTACAGCCCTGCAGTGGCGGCTGGTGAAAATGGTGCAGTACCTGACTGTCAACATACCAGCTGAGATCTGTGAGAGGCCCAGGCCAGAAGAATTAGTTGACACCATGCAGTTCACCTGGATGTTATTTTCCCCTACGGCATCGAAATGGTGTCAACACATTCTTCTAGCCTGGGCCTCTCAGAGATCTCAGCTGGTATGTTGTTAACCGTCAGGGCCTGCGCCTGATTGAAGAGCCTCAAGCACTAAACAAAAGGTCAAATCCAGCACCTGGTACAGGTGGGCCCAGATTAGGGCTGGGCGATATGACGATATTATATAAATATCGGGTACAGTTCATTAACAATACACTTTTTTAACGTATCGTGGATATCGTGATGTTTTGCCCAAGAGGATTGTGCCGCGTCCCGTTCCACACCCGTTCAAACGTTTGAACAACGCCGCCCCCACACACACTACTGCATCAAAGTTACTACTTATTATTAACAAAGGCATTTGTTTTGTGGCATTAACGTTATATAGTTACACGTTCAATAACATCAGCGTATTTACCCAAACATAGCAACGTCCGATGACGACATAGATAGCAAACATGACTGTTCATATCTCAGCCCGTGCTGAGTTGTGCGTGCCCATTCTGCGGTCTGTTAATAAACTTTTCAATCAGACAGATGTATGGAAAGGCTTTTATTATAACATCCGTTGCAGTAAAATCATTATGGCTTGTTTAGTCATGCTGCGGTGCGCTGGTAATCAGTCGTCGGCCGCGGGGAGCTGTTGTTGTTGAGCTGAGCTCTCGTCAAAATCAATGGAGGACAGAGCGGAAAGTAAAAAACGCATAGCGCTTGCCGATTGGTGCTAAGAACAGCAGGGCGGGTGCAAGCGGTGTGACGTAATTGGCAGACTCGACTGTCAATCAAAATTATTCTGTTGCCAGCTGAACGATTGAATGAATGAAAACGTTATTAACGATTGCAGAATGGGTACAATACAGTACAGCTCAATACAACAACAGTGGACTGACTGGAGGATGAAGACCAGAAAAAGACTTTCGGCTTTTTTACATAAGGGTCCTCCATTTTCAATTCATCAAAACATTTAGAGACATACAAATATACAGTAGTTTCATAAAAATGCTAAAATGCTATTTATTGATTGATTGATTGATTGATTTAAAACTTTATTAACATATTGCAGAATGGGTACAGTACAGCTCAATACATACAATTGTTAAGGGGATGTAGACCAGAGAAAGACTTTCGTCTTGTTTACATCAGGGTCCCCCATTTTCAATTAATCATATTTCATATCTAAATCATATAATATCTCATTGCTAAATATATGCAATATATAATCTAATCCAGGGAGGGGCAACTGGCGGCCTGCGGGCCGCATGCGGCCCTCACCGACGTTCCATGCGGCCCCAGGCCAATAAAAAAAAAAAAAGAAAAAAAGAAATTATAATATTTTTTTATTTTTTTATTTTTTTGTATTGTATTCGACTAAGAAGAGTTGGCAGTCGACTACGGCTCCTTTCGATCGATTAGTCGACTATTTGACTAATAGGGGTCAGCCCTAGTGTGGACATATGAAACGCTGTTGAAAGTGCCGTGCAGCAATATGGGGGTTTTGATAAACTGTCGGCTGTTGTTACCGATGGAGCACCGGCAATGAAAGAAAAACACACAGGATTCGCCGGGCTTCTAAGGCAGAGTGGCGTTGAGTGTCCAATGCTGCACTGCATTATACATCAGGTAAGTTCGCTAACATAATTTCCATCTATTGTGGGTCACTATAATGACCAATGCGAGTCGAGTGTAGTCAAATTATGTGCGAGAGTCGTTAAATAGTTTTTCTTTTTTTTTTATCTGATATAGGAGGCTCTCTGTGCCAAGAAGCTTGACTACTACAGCCATGTTATGGATTTGGTTACGAAGGTTACCAATCTAATTCGTGGAGGCAACAGGTCACTAAACCATAGAAAGTTTGTCTCCTTTTTGGAAGAGATGGACACTGATTATGGCGACTTGCAGCTACACACAGAAATCCGATGGCTGAGCCGTCGGAAAGTACAGGAGCGACATTGAAACACTGCAAATGCAATTCAATGATCGGTTTGAAGATTTCAACGGCATGCAGTCACGGATAGCGCTGTTTGCCGGCCCCCTCACCGCTACGGTGTCAGAGCAGCCCCCACCGTTGCAGCTTGAACTGTGCGAGCTACAGTCAGATCCTTTTTTTCAAGCAAAGAGAAATGAGAGGGGAATTTCGTTTTGGAAACTGCTACCTGAGCCCCGCTTCCCACTCCTCAGGGACTTTGCCCTCTCTATGGCCAGTATGTTTGGGAGCACATACATATGTGAGAGCAATTTCTCAAACATGAAGCACATCAAGTCAAAGTAGAGAAACAGGCTGTCGGATGAAACATTATTTCATCTGATGCAGATTGCATGCACAAACATTGAAGTTGACATTCCTGCTATTGTGCGCCAAATGGAGAGACCACAAGTGTCTCATTAAAGACAGGGGGGAGGAGGAGATGATGAAGAGGTGTAGAGGGGGGGAAGGAGATGATGAAGAGGTGTAGAGAGGGGGGAAGAGATGATGAAGAGATGTAGAGAGGGGGGGAGATGATGGAGAGGTGTAGAGAGGGGACCATTATTATTATTATTATTATTATTATTATTATTATTATTATTATTATTATTATTATTATTATTATTATTATTATTATTATTATTATTATTATTATTATTATTATAACCATTATTGACCCACTGTGGGGCGAGGGTGAATGTCATGCCAGTTTGATAAAGGGTCAATGGGAGGCATGTAGTATTGCACTTTACTTTACTTGCACTTTACTTGTTTACTTTTGTAGTGTTCAGATAACACTAATAACACAAACACAAAGCAGCATTCCTGCTGCATTTCACTACAACAGTAAATCAAAAGTGCAATAATAAATGATTTTGTTAAATGTATACACTTTTATCCTGCTACTAAACAAAACATTCCTGAGTGCTTCATATCCATAACATGCATTTCAGTGTTATAATGTTTTGTTTAGTAGCAGGATAAAAGTTTATACATTTAACAAAATCATTTATTATTGCACTTTTGATTTACTGTTGTAGTGAAATGCAGCAGGAATGCTGCTTTGTGTTTGTTGAGCAGTGGGCTTTAAGTTCATACATTTATTTTATTAGAAGCCTTAATTATAATTGATAATTTTTGTATATATTTGGGGTTACACAGCAATACTTTTAAATTCAGCTGTTTATAAATTCATAAAGTTGAAATTGCATTACTAAATGCATTTGAAATGGAATAAAAACAAAGTTACAACAAATTATAATTGTTTATATACCTTGTGACTATTAGGGCTATTTGAGTGATGGGGTACTACTGGCGGGACTGCCGATAAACAATGCGGCCCCCCAGATTGATTGTGGACATTTTGTGGCCCTCACCATATACAAAGTTGCCCACCCCTGATCTAATCCAATAATCTAAATCTAACATATAATATAAAAATGCTAAATGCATGGGTATTTTTATTTTGTCTTTAATGTTAGCTTGCAAACTCAAATACATTCTTGGTAAGCCTCATAATGAATTGTTTGGGGAAAAAAAGAAAAACATTGTGATATCATATTTAGGCCATATCGCCCAGCCCTAGCCCAGATGGCCGATCAGTCGTGCCTCAGAGACGGGGAGATGGAACAAAAGCTCAGAGGGGACTGGGAGGATGTGTACAGAACACCAGTGTGGAGGGTGGCTTGCTGATGGGATCCCCCAAAGTGGACAGACTAAGGTGTCGGCCATCTTGAAAAATGGCCGCCATCTTGAAATTCGCCGGTCCATCAACCCCTGCAATTGAGGCTGTCCAGTACAAACGGTGTCTGAGGAAGGCACGCGGTATCGTCAAGGACACCTCTCACCCCAACCACAACCACACCCTGTTGGCCCTCCTTCCCTCTGGGGGGCGCTACAGGAACCTCAGTTCCAGGACCAGCAGGCTCAGGGACAGCTTCTTTCCCCTCAGCTGTCACCTTACTTAACTCTGCTACACGCTGACAGTGCACTTTACCGCTCCTTTGCACTCTGGTTAGATGCCAACTTCAATAGCATTGTACTCTGTTTGAACCATTGAGCAATACAGGAGGAAGCAAGTTCAATGACAGGCTTGGTCTCTCTATTATTAACTGTCGCTGTGTCAAAGATCTCAGAGAGCCACTAGAGTAGGGGCGGGGAGGTAACCAGGGTTTATGGTTGATAAGGATGAGTAGCATAGCAGAGTCACTGTGTCAAAGGTCTGAGTGAAGAGACTACAGAGAGAGAGAGCTCCCTATCTGTCACGAAACACAGGTTACTCTCAGATGTACGATCACATCGGTTCCATTAGGATCTTGACAAATGTGACATGTTTTTTAATTTTTTTTATTGATCTTTTTCCCCCTCCTTTTTCCTCTGATTTTCTCCCATCCCAATGTTAGTCGTTATGCCAATTCCCAATCCCCTTCCTGGTCGCTGCGCACTTACCCCCCACAGTCGGTCTGGGAGAGTGGAGGCTATCACGTGCTTCCTCCGACACACGTCTAGCCAATCAACCGCTTCTTTTCACCTGGCAGCGCGGACTCTCACTGAGAGGGTGTAACGTGTGGAAGGATCACACTACCCCCCTTAGATCCTATCCGTGCTGAGCAGGCGCCCCGACCGAACTGTAGGAGTCGCTGTTTACAACGACCCGGACCCACCCCGCCAGCTTTCCCACCCTCTAATACAGCCAATTGTATTAGTGTGAACGGCCAGCCAAGCTGGTGACAACGCCGGAGCTGTGAGCTGGATTCGAACAGGCGAATCCAGCGTCTCCGGCGTTTGGTGACGAACGCAATCTCCGCTACGCCACCTGACCGCCTTAAAAAAGGTGACATGTTTTAATGATGATGACGTCACACATGCTGCTGGCCATTGAAAGCTATAGAAGGGTAGAATTGTGAGATAGAGTTTTGAGGGGGGAAAAAAGAAAGGGAGGGGGGGGGGGGGACCCTTACATCTGAGGTTTTCAAATGATCAGTAGCCTGAGTTGGGCAACGCTGTTAGGCAACGCTGTTAGGCAACGCTGTTAGGCAACGCTGTTAAGCAATGCTAGGACCATAGAACTTCATTCCCATTCAAAGCAACATTTGCAGGTTCTATTGTAAGGGTTAGAACGAAATGTCAAGTTAGACCGCGCTCTCAAGATACGACACTGGGTGCTGAAATCCCATTAAGTATTATATAAAAGAAGCAGTGAAGCCAGACCAGCACTCTCAGGTTCAAAATTTTATGGCAGCCTGAAACAAACATGTTTCGGAATTACATATTCCTTCTTCAGTGTTATAGGGTTAGAACGAAAACATGCATAATGTTACACATAATAATATAATATACCTACAATCAAAACTAGTCAGACCTGCGCGGTGATTGATTGATTGAAAATGTTATTAACAGAGCTCAATAACGAATAACGAATAACAATTACAAAAGCTTTAACTCTCCCAGGGAGACTGTGCTATGCTGTAGTGTGTTCTGAAGGTTATTCCATGACCAGGGCACAGAATAGGAGAAAGCTGCTCTACCAAGTTGTTGGGTACCTGGGTAGCTAACTAAGCTACCCATGTACATGTTGAGGTACTTCCCAAAGGTCAGTGAATACCACAACCACAACACCAGAGGGAGTTCCACAAATCATGTTCAACCCAGATTCGGCTCAAACAAGGGACTAAACACGTTTCGCAATTATGCCACATCAATGTGGAACGCCCTACCCACAGTCATAACATTTTTTTAATCCCTACCCACCTTCAAAACCACTCTCAAAGAGCACCTACGGGAGGCTGCAATGTACAGTTTCTTCCCCCTCAAAATTGTATATACTCTCTTTTTGAAACTCTGTCTCTTAAACAGTACTGTATATTTGTATATCTGGTATGTCATAAATGTCTGGATGTAACAGTACTGTTTATCTGTATGTCATGAATGTTACGATGAGTTGAAAATGGGGGACCCTGATGTAAACAAGAAGAAAGTATTTCTCTGGTCTGCATCCCCTTAACAATTGTGTGTATTGAGCCGTACTGTATTGTACCCATTCTGCAATCTGTTAATAAAGTTTTCAATCAATCAATCAATCAATCAATAGAGCAGCCATCTAGTGGAGCGAACGCTATAACAGCTGCTGGTGAGTGATAGGAGATTACACAGATATACAGGGTGTTTACAGTTTACCCAGTACGGCTTTGTAAATAAATATATACCAATGCTGCTGCCGCCTGGAGACCAGGAAACCAAATCATAAAGTACATAGTGATGTGAACGGGTTGGATGTAAAACGTAGAGAACTGTGATACACATTGATTGATTGATTGATTGATTGATTGAAGTTTATTTCAAATATGCAGCATAACAAACAAACATCAAGTACATATATAGCCTTAAGCCATTCAAATAATAAATGTATATAAAAAATTATAAAATAAAAAATAACAAAGAACAAACAAAAAAGTCAAACTAAATTTTCATTTTCTTTTCATTTACATATTTGAAAAGGAGTGGGAAGAAGCATACACTTATTTAATCCCACCCCTATTTACTCATCAGAACATATTATATTTTATTTACTAATTCATACATTACTAGACTTATATTGAAAATTTGTACTTACAATCATTTTTTTAATAATACCTTATTAATATTTGCCAAAACTGTATGTTACATTGTATAGTTCCTCTAGCAATTTTTTCTACATATATACAACTATATACCTACATATGCACATATATACATTTATATACACATACATACACATACATACTGCCAGTTATCAAACCCCTTCTTCATCTCTGTACCTCTGGAAAACCATTTGACTGTATTTTATTTTAAACTGTTTTATGTCTGTACACAGAGTCTAGACAGAGTCTAGACAGAGAGTCTAGACACTAATAGACAGTGGCGTGCAGAGGAGGCGGCGTAAACACTGTCCCCATAGTCTAGAACACTTAAGAACGTAGCCTGTACAAGTGTTTTCCTGACTGATAAATTAAAGGAAGACGCGACATTATGGGAAATGTGCTTGCCGTCTTCTTCAGAGTCGGACAAGAAGATAGATATACCAATTTCCTCTCTGTGCGTTCGGTAAAAAGCTATCCAGCTGCAAGCTAGCCTAGCTTAGCACAAATTAATGGGAAGCGGATACGGACCAGATAGCCTAGCTGGTATCCATCTTCTTGTCTGACTCTGGAGAAGAGGGTAAGCACATTTCCCATAATGTTGGCGTGTTCCTTTAAGGCAGGCCCCTATTTCGATAATAAAAACGCTGTCCTCTAACTTAGGAGTGAGTTTACACTAGCATGGTCACAACGGGTCAGAATTAGATAATTGTGGTCTTTTGATCTATCCATCCCCATGGAAACGACACCATAACCCCTCACCTCTGACCCCTGCTAGTTATGGGACCCCAAGGAATGCTGGGAGCAGGACAGAACACACACACACACACACACACACACACACACACACACACACACACACACACACACACACACACACACACACACACACACACACACACACACACACACACACACACACACACACACACACACACACACACACACACACACACACACACACACACACACACACACACACACACACACACACACACACACACACACACACACACACACACACACACTCCTCCCCGTCTTGTTACTGACATGTCAGGACATCTTGTTACTGACATACAGTATTCTAGGTCACATCTCTCCTTTACTGTCTAGTTTAGCCATGACATATGGTTATCCAGACAGCTTTATGAGCAGTATGAGCTGACAGAGGAAACTTGGAATGCATGGGTTTCAAACACGTGGGAAACCATCAGTAGCAGGTTGAACGGTGGCTAATTTAGATCTTTCACTTTTCAGGGGCGTCCTTGTTGCTAAGTGGTTTAAGGCACATCATGTACTCTCTACTGTATGTCGCAGGTTCCAACCTGACCCGTCAATCTTATTCAGCATGTCAGCCTCATATTTCACTTCATTTAGTTTCAAACCTTTATTTAAACTTCAAAGGCAACTGAGGTCTCCCCTCATTTACAGTCACGTCGAGTGTACATACAGAAATAAGATTAAACAAAGAATATAAAATATAAATAAAATATAAAACACAACAATAAGACAACAAGACAAGGGTAGACAAAAGCAAGGATAAAAATATCTATTAAAACGTGTACAACTAGATTGACAAAGGTTGGAGATCAAGGTCTTAAACTCTGCAACAGAGGGGAGAATCTCAAGCTCTAAGGACTGTTGGAGTTCATTCCATGAGCTAGAGGGGCATCGTAGCCGAATGCAGAGTGACCATTTCTCCCATGTTTCTCTCTCTTTCCACTATATAGATTGTTTATTTTATTTAACCAGGTAAAAACAATGTCTTATTTACAATGGCGACCTGGCAAAAGGCACAGCCTGTTGTGAGGGATAGGGAGCAGGGGGCGAAATAAATACACAGTTAAAACAGAACAAGATTAAAACAAGTTAAAGGTCCCATGCATTGCTATTCCTTGCACTATTTGGGCAACTTTACACAATTCCTGTGAGTCTATGGAACACATCTGTATTTCTAATGAAGTACTCAAAAGCATCATTTTTCTAGTGCAGGATTTCAGGCTGTTCTTGGATGGGCTCCGCCCATAAGCGCTTTGAGTGACAGTGACCCACAGTCTGCACTGGCACAGAGAGCGAGATAGAGGTCAGGTTGTGTGTAAAATGCGTGTGTGTTATGAGCGTGCTCCGGGAGAAGTCCCTCTCCCTCTCTATCTCTCTCTCTCCCTCCCTCTCGCTCGCTTGTTCTCTGCCTCGCTTCACTTTGAGGAGGTGAAGGTATTTCCACTCGCTCTGCTGTTGAGGGGGCGGAGATATGCAAATCAGCACCTTATTGAATGAATGAATTAATGAAAACTTTATTTAACAGATTGCAGAATGGGTACAATACAGTACGGCTCATAACACACAATTGTTAAGGGGATGCAGACCTGAGAAAGACGTTTGTCTTGTTTCCATCAGGGTCCCCCATTTTCAATTCATATAGACATTTATGACATACACAACATACATGACATTTATGGCATAGGGACATATAGGTATTTAGTACTGATACATTTGTGACATAAACGGTATTCAAATATACAGTACTGTTACCCCTAGATCCTGACATATGATGGGGAGGGGACTGTACATTAGGAGGGGGTGGGTGGGTGTGAGAGAAATATACATACGGCGGGGAGGGAATATATACATGCGGTGGGGAGGAGACTGTCTATTAGGAGGTGGTGGGGGTTTTGGGCATTTACGGTGGCCAGTTTCGAATTGCAGCCTCCTGTAGGTGCTCTTTAAGAGCGGTTTTGAATGTGGGTAGGGATTCACATTCCTTTACAGCTTTGAGTAGGGCGTTCCACATTGATGTGGCATAATTGCGAAACGTGTTTAGTCCCTTGTTTGAGCCGAATCTGGGTTTAACATGATTTGTTGAGCTTCCTCTGGTGTAGTGGTTGTGGTATTCACTGACCTTTGGGAAGTATTTTGACATGTACATGGGTACCTTAGTCATATAGTGTATCTTGTAGACCAGGCCCATTGCAAGTTGCTGTACTCTGTTGTCTACTCTAAGCCATCCTAGGTTGTCAAAGTGGGCAGGGGTGAGGTGGGTTCTGGGGGTAAGGTCAAGTAGTAGTCTGACCAGTTTGTTTTGTGATGTTTGTCATTTTGTTTTAAGCGCCTTTGAGGTGCTTTGGTACCATGAGGTGCACGCATAGTCGTAGTACCCTTGAATGAGTGCTCCTGCCAGAGTCTTCAGGGTATTCTTGTTTACCAGAGAGGAGATCCGGTACAAGAATCTAGTTCGTTGGTTGACTTTTTTTTATTACATTGGATGCCATTTTGTCACAGGAAAGATTTGCCTCTAGGATGGAACCCAGGTAGGTAATTTCGTCTTTCCTTGTGACAATATTGTCACCCACTGCAACTGAGAAGCCGTCGGTCTTGCTGAGTTTGTTATTTGAACCGAAGAGAATGGACTCTGTTTTGCCCATGTGTAATGATAGTTTGTTATCAGCGAGCCATATGCAGATGGGCGACCCACAGGAACACACACACACATGCACTGAGTCGCCGATGAAATGTCTCTCTGCACTTTTCCCATCCCGTTGTCCTTCCCCCCATGGGCAGCCGGGAGCAGATAGGGCGTCAACGTGAGCCGCGCCCCGGGGACCAATCCAAGTGCTCCTGTCCGTCTTCGTCAAGGACGCCACAGCGTTAGCGATCTGTTGTGCATGTTTTTCCATTGGGTTTATCTTATCGGGGGGGAAACCCTTGCGAGCACACGGGGAGAACATGCAAACTCCACACAGAAAGGCCTGGGAGATACGCCTGATTGCTTTTACCAACGCGTTCGTGTTTCCGCGTCTCTGATTGGCCAGGTCATGTGACATGTACGCCCAATCGTGGAACCGCAAGTTTCTACACTGGTTAAGCTTAGGCGCTCTTTCGAAGTTGGTTAAGGTTAGAGTTTGTCTTAGAGCAGGGCAATAGAACGCCTGCCCTGATTCCAAACTCTAACCTTAACCAACTGCGAAAGAGTCGCCTAAGCTTAACCAGTGATAAACTAGGCGTTAGGTAGTTTGCAGGCTGTTCGACCCGGAAATAGGCGCAGAACTTGCCGTCCCACGATTGGCGCACATGTCACATGACCTGGCCAATCAGAGCGCAAAACGGGAACCCGGAAACACGAACGCGCTGGTAAAAGCATAGATGTGGGAGATACCCCACCTGAGTACCTGGCATCATGGAAACCTGGTCCCCAAGCGGGAATCGAACCCTGGACCTTCTTGATAGTCCATGATAGTATCCTTGAAAGCTGATTTGGAGATTAAATTGTCCAGTTTTAGACTGTTTTGTAAATTGCTGTTGTGTCACACAATAAAAAATACTGTATTACTTGTGTGATTTCATTACTGCACCTTAAGTTTGAGTCCCAAATCTCGTTGTATGCAAATATAATGACAATAAAGTACAATCAATCAACCAATCAACAATTAGTGTGTTTTGGGGATTTTCAGCAGGATGAGATTTGTAGAACGGGTGTTGTAGACCAGGGGTTCCCAAACTTTTCAGGCCGGGGCCCAGAAAATAAGGCGTCAGAGAGCCGCGGCCCAATGCACATCGTCTGGCTTTTTTTTTTATTTTTTTTTTATTTTTTTTGCCAGGCGACCGATTTTTTAAGCCAAATATCACTTCAATCCTATTAAGTTAGTTCAAGTTAGTTATTCATTTATATGTGCTATTTATGAGAGGGCTAACTTGTTGCAAAATAATAATGATAATAATAATAGCCTCATTAAAATACTATTGTTGCTTCGGTTGTTTTCAGCGTTTTATGTGCATAATCTGTTATTTAGTTTGAAATGTTCGTTGAAATAAGTAGATTTTTCGTTTTTGTTTATTTATTAAGTTAATATAAAACCATATAGTCACATTTTAGAATACAATATAATAGAATTTTAGAATACAACTAGAAACACTGTCCTAGCCTGCTTCTAAGTTCAGTGGCCTGACAAAAAAAATTAAATAAAAAAATAAAAAATAAAATAAATATTGTTTTTTATTTTTTATTTTTTATTTTTTTTTTAAATCATCTCGCGGCCCATCCGTGGCTGCTCGCGGCCCACCTTTGGGTCGCGACCCCGACTTTGGGAACCACTGTTGTAGACGGCAGGTGGACATTTCAACAAACTACACAGGTAGGGGGGTGACAGACCATGGATATATTTAAATATATAAAGAATAGTGCATTTAACCCTTTCACTACCACACTACAGAATGTTAACCCTTTCACGACCACACTACAGGTTAACCCTTTCACTACCACACAACAGACGGTTAACCTTCTGTAGTGTGGTTGTGAAAGGGTTAACACTTTGCTGTGTGGCAGTGAAAGGGTTAACCCTTTGGTAGTGTGGTAGTGAAAGGGTTAACCTTCTGTATTTTCACAGTGAAAGGGTTAACCCTTTGGTAGTGTGGTAGTGAAAGGGTTAAGTGTAGATATGTGTGTGTGTGTGTGTGTGTGTGTATGTATGTACAGTATATGTATTGTGACTTAGAAAGATGTACATTCACAATCACTGAGTAGTAGAGAAGGGGTTAAAGGATTAAATAAGTTTATACTTCTTCCTACTCCCTTTTTTTTTTTTTTTTACTATTTTGATTTGTTGTTCCTTTTTATTAAATATTTTTTTCTTTTTAGTGTATTTAAATTTTGTGTTCGAAATACAGATGTCATTGAAATTCAAATTCAAATGAGGCAGAAATGCCATAATTCATCCTCTTTTCAAAATACGGTGACATCACCACCACAGGTGACCTCGGCAGAATCAGACTCAGAGACTCAGAGGAGCCCCCTAAAGGTTGCTGCTGACCGGTGCAGGTCGGGGGTCAGTGAGGAACCCTATAGGAGCAGAGAGACGGCGAACGTCACCTGACTCCAGGTCAGTCTGTTAAGGTCAGCTACATTTAAACCCTCTGGCTGATCAGACGGCATTCCCATGTGACATATCAGTGCGTCCACAACAACGACCTAACCATCTGACCACATGGCTTATTTATTATGCAGACGGGTTCAAATGTTTTCCTCTGTTAGACTAACGGACCCGTTGACTTCTATTCACTCTTCACTCTTGCTTTTGACCCATGGGGTTTTTGTTTTGTTTTCATCCCATACTGTAAAGCGCTA
>NC_140166.1:223506885-223524385 GCF_963971535.1 Notolepis coatsorum
CGATACACTGTATATGTTATGAAATGGATCACCGGCTGCACATGATATATGTGCTGTGGCTGCGATAAGAGGCCACACATAGAACGCGGTCACGGGGAGCGCTGGAGATATGCATGTCCTGTAACAGATCCTCGGACGCAGACAGGGTGACATTTGGCGGGGGGGGGGGGGGTCGGGTGTTTATAACCTCTCTGGATATATCAGAGGAGGCGATAGGACATGGGACAGCCTGTCCTCGAAGTGTAGACGACGTGAGAATCCAGATAATTTACACTACAGACTCAGTGTTCCCTATTGAAGTCCTCAGTGTCAATGTACAGTTTCTATGTCAAATGTATATACACTCTTTTTCTGGATTTTTTTTTAGTATCACAAACAGTACTGTATTTGCAAATCTGGTATGTCATAAATGTATAGATGTAGCAGTACTGTCTATCTGTATGTCGTGTGTGTCATATGATGAATTGAAAATGGGGTCTGCATCCCCTTAACAATTGTATGTATTGAGCTGTACTGTACTGTACCCATTCTGCAATCTGTTAATAAACTTTTCAATCAATCAATCAATCAATTCTCTAGTCCTCAGTGTTCCCTATTAAAGTCATCAGTGTTCCCTATTGAAGTCCCCAGTGTTCCCTATTGAAGTCCCCAGTGTTCCCTATTAAAGTCCTCAGTGTTCCCCATTGAAGTGCTCAGTGTTTGTTCCCTATTGAAGTCCCCAGTGTTCCCTCTCTACTCAAGTCCTCAGTGGCAGATGGCTACAGCTCCTATCCGAGCTCCGGGAGGGTCATCAAGGAGAAGCTGCCTTTTCTCAGTCCTTGCCCCACAATGGTGGAACAAACTACCCACCCCAGTTAAGACAGCCGAATCCCGTCCAATCTTTCGCCGTCGACTAAAGACGCACTTCTTCAACCAAAAAATAATACAAAATAAAAAAATCTAACCCTAACTAACCTTACTACTGTCATGCACTTGTCCTAATAAACTAACCTACACTGTAGCACTCAACACTTTGATTAACATTGTTACTCAGCTGATAGAGTCGTGCCCTTCCTTCCTTCCTGATGACTTGTCGTACAGAACTTGTAAGTCGCTTTGGATAAAAGCGTTTCAGCTAAATGACTAAATGTAAATGTACAGCCATCGTACATCTCAAAACAAACAGAGCCAGGGAAGTCTTCCCTATAACCATCATACATCTCAACTCGTTTGTTTGTCATTTGCATGTATGTATTTGATGTAAATACACTTCACACCACTGACATTGTGCTACAGTAACATTTGTCCAAAATCTAAGTCAGGTATATGGCAATGAGGAGGGCAGTCCATATACATGCTACAGAGACAGGTAGTGTAGGTCTGGTTAAAATGCTCTAGATACAGAGACAGGTGGTGTGGTGTGAGGATAAACGGGGCTACCGTGGACAGGGTGAGCAGCTTCAAGTACCTGGGGGTCCACATCTCAGAGGACCTGACATGGACAACACACATAGACTCAGTCGTAAAGAAGGCGAAGCAGCGCCTCTACCACCTGAGACAGTTAAGGAAGTTCAGAGTATCGGGGAAGATACTCCAGTCCTTCTACTCCGGAGCTGTAGAGAGCATCTTGACTGGAAACATCACTGCCTGGTATGGAACAGCACGGCACAGGACAAGAAGGCCCTACAGAGAGTGGTGCGCTCAGCCGAGCGTACCACAGGTATTGCACTACCACCCCTGCAGGTCCTATATAACAAGAGGTGCAAATCCAGAGCCTGCAGAATAATGAAAGACCCTCACCACCCCAACAACAGTCTGTTCATGCTGCTCAGGTGAACACCAGCTGCTAGGACAGAGAGACTTCGGCTCAGCTTCTTCCCCCAGGCCATCAGAGTCTTGAACACTGAACTCTCCACACACAAGCACACATGAGCACACACACAACACACACACTGTATACACTCACACACTAGCAGTCACTTTAGCATGAACACACACACACACATGCTGCACACGCTCACACTCAACGGTCACTTTAAAAACAAGAACGGGAGTGGTTCTTGTATAGTAAACAGATGGATATAGCAAGCTAGCATAAGAACACATAGTACAACTGTAGATTGTATAGTATAGCATTGTATAGTAGTGTACATAAGACCCAGTGCCTCATCCGTAGCTAACAGTGTATTGCACTATCACAGGACCTTAGCATGTCTTACCATGCTTTTTGTAAACTTTATGTACATTATACCTGTTAAGTCTTATTCTTATTCTTTAATCTTTCAAAATGTTCAGTTGCTATCGCCATCAGCTCTATCTTTAATTTTTCAAAATGTTCAGTTGCTATTGCATGCACTCATCTGTGTTTCACTACACACTTGACTGCATGCTTACCAACTGTCAGTCTGCAACACTACTATCACCGACATCTAAGAAGGGAGATCCCCCCTTGAATGGCCCTTCTAAGGTTTCTCTCCTCCACTGCCTGTGGTGCATTTTTCCCTATTAGGTTAGGTTTTAGTGAGTTTTTCCTTACCTTCGCGCGGGGTATGTCTGGGAGTGTTCGCATTGCATTCATTTATTTGCATTTATTAAAAAAAATTGGACCTTATGGTGTTCTTGTTTTGTTCTTGACTTATTGTTATGTTTCTTCTTGACTTGTTTAAAGAAGACGTGTCCGGCCCATGGGGACATTAACGTGTGTTGTCGGGCCTTACAAATAAATTGTATTTGATTTGATTTGACTTGTATTATTGCACAAATGTCTTATTCTCAGCCTATTCTTATTACTGTATTATTGCACAATCACTGCGGGCATGACCCCCCGCATTTCACTGTATGCTTGTATACCGTGACAAATAAAACTCTTGACTTGACTTGACTTGAAGGCCTGGTTAAATGTAATATAGTGTAATATATAGTGTAATGTAGCGTAATGTAGTGTAATATAGTGTAATATAGTGTAATGTAGCTTAATGTAGTGTAATATAATGTAGTGTAATGTAGCATAATGTAGCATAATGTAGTGCAATGTAGTGTAATGTAGTATAATATATAGTGTAATGTAGTGTAATGTAGTGTAATGTAGTGTAATATAGTGTAATATAGTGTAATATAAGGTAATATAGTGTAATATAGTGTAATGTAGTATAATATAGTGTAATATAGTGTAACATAAGGTAATGTAGTGTAATATAGTGTAACATAAGGTAATGTAGTATAATATATTGTAATAGTGTAACATAAGGTAATGTAGTGTAATATAGTGTAATATAGTGTAACATAAGGTAATGTAGTGTAATGTAGTGTAACATAAGGTAATGTAGTGTAATATAGTGTAACATAAGGTAATGTAGTGTAATATAGTGTAATATAGTGTAATGTAGTGTAATATAGTGTAATATAGTGTAATATAAGGTAATATAGTGTAATGTAGTGTAATATAGTGTAATGTAGTGTAATGTAGTGTAATATAGTGTAATATAGTGTATCATAAGGTAATGTAGTGTAATGTAGTGTAATATAGTGTAACATAAGGTAATGTAGTGTAATATAGTGTAATATAGTGTAATGTAGTGTAATAGTGTAACATAAGGTAATGTAGTATAATATAGTGTAATATAGTGTAATGTAGTGTAATAGTGTAACATAAGGTAATGTAGTATAATATAGTGTAATATAGTGTAACATAAGGTAATGTAGTGTAATATAGTGTAATATAGTGTAACATAAGGTAATGTAGTGTAATGTAGTGTAATATAGTGTAATATAAGGTAATATAGTGTAATGTAGTGTAAGATAGTGTAATGTAGTGTAATGTAGTGTAATATAGTGTAATATAGTGTATCATAAGGTAATGTAGTGTAATGTAGTGTAATATAGTGTAACATAAGGTAATGTAGTGTAATATAGTGTAATATAGTGTAATGTAGTGTAATAGTGTAACATAAGGTAATGTAGTATAATATAGTGTAACATAAGGTAATGTAGTGTAATGTAGTGTAATATAGTGTAACATAAGGTAATGTAGTGTAATATAGTGTAATATAGTGTAATGTAGTGTAATATAGTGTAACATAAGGTAATATAGTGTAATGTAGTGTAATATAGTGTAATATAGTGTAATGTAGTGTAATATAGTGTAACATAAGGTAATGTAGTGTAATGTAGTGTAATATAGTGTAATATAGTGTAATATAGTGTAATGTAGTGTAACATAAGGTAATGTAGTGTAATATAGTGTAATGTAGTGTAACATAAGGTAATATAGTGTAATATAGTGTAATGTAGTGTAATATAGTGTAATATAGTGTAATGTAGTGTAACATAAGGTAATGTAGTGTAATATAGTGTAATGTAGTGTAACATAAGGTAATATAGTGTAATATAGTGTAATGTAGTGTAACATAAGGTAATATAGTGTAATATAGTGTAATGTAGTGTAACATAAGGTAATATAGTGTAATGTAGTGTAATGTAGTGTAATGTAGTGTAATGTAGTGTAACATAAGGTAATATAGTGTAATGTAGTGTAATGTAGTGTAATATAGTGTAATGTAGTGTAATATAGTGTAATATAGTGTAATATAGTGTAATATAGTGTAATGTAATGTAATATAGTGTAACGTAGTGTAATATAGTGTAATGTAGTGTAATATAGTGTAATGTAGTGTAATGTAATGTAATGTAGTGTAATGTAATGTAATGTAGTGTAATGTAGTGTAATGTAATGTAATGTAGTGTAATGTAGTGTAATGTAGTGTAATATAGTGTAATGTAATGTAATATAGTGTAATGTAGTGTAATGTAGGACTGTGGACAGTGTGAAATGAGGGTAAAGCTAAAAATAACGTACTCCACATCCTTGAAACAGAATGACTCCCTGTGGTGTTCTACAGTTAGCTGGGCCACTTGGCTTCACAGGGTCTCTTTGTGTGGTTGTGACAGACTCTGGAGCAGGTCGCGATGTGCCCCAAAACCACATACTGTCGTGTTCTTTGTGTAAAGTGTGGCTTTAAATGGCTTCTTTAAATTAGGTTGTACTTTATTAATCCCCATGGGGAAATGCGTCCTCTACATTTGCTCCATCCTAACCCCTTGGGAGCAGTGGGTTAGCTCTCTCTCAGTCACACAGACAGGCACCCAGGGACCAACTCCTGGTGCAATGCCAGCGCCTTGCTCAAGGGCAATGGCAGGAGTGTGTAGCTAGCATGGCGGTCGAGTGTGAAGCAAAATGGCTTCCTGCTAAACAAAGAAAATATTGATCCAGAGGGGTCTGGAAGCTCATTCCTCCCCAGGTCATCTAGCTATTACTTCCTACAACAAGATATTATTTCGTACTGATATTATCAGGATGTATCGGGAGCTGTTAGTTGCTCATTGGTAGAATTGTTTCTAGACAGACTGCTCTGCTACTGGTTAGCCACCCAGCTGACTGAGGTCCAGTGCCCGCATGCTAACGGGTCGACACAACAAGTACAGAACAGGGTGTCGTGTGGAATATACCAGGCCTGATGACACGTCATTATCATCATCGTTATTATGACTCTGGGTCATTAACCCGTTCACTACCACACTACAGAAGGTTAACCTTTCACTACCTAGTGCCACTAGTGTGGCAGTGAAAGGGTTAACAGTGTGTAGTGTTGCAGAGAAAGGGGTTAACCCTTTGGTAGTGTGGTAGTGAAAGGGTTAAGGGCGAGTGGGTGCTTTTGTTAGTGCGAGCGACTGTCCTCATGTCTATACCGCCACCTAGAGGCTCCTAATTTAGTCCGTAATGAGGTTACTGATCCCCATCACTAACTATGTCTTTATTAGCTGGCCTGGCTGGGGCTAGCCATGGTCTAGCACGGTATGGTATGGTTGGGTTTGTGTCTCCATTGAGTTTCTTGTAAACTATCCGGTTGCTAACCCCTGGCTAGTGGAGACAGGGCATAGATGTCAGTAATGCCTAAAGCAGTGTTGTCTTCTGGGTAACAAACAGGGTGAGTTTTCTGAAGTGGCCTCAAATGACAGGGTAGCTATGGCATGGCTGTAGGCCTACTGTGTAGATAAGGAGCCTCCTCTCACTTTAATCTCCTCTCTCTCCTGCGTCTGTACTGTATGTGTGAGATTGATAGGCTTCTAACTAGCTACTACCAAGTGCTTGAGTGTCTGGCTCCGCCTCTTCCCCCGGTTGGCTCAGGCTGAGGGCTAGCCTCCAGCTGATTGGTTCCATGCTCGACACGCCTACTTTTAACCCCTTAAGCCTGATCGGACGGGGGTACCGGGTTGAGATTTATTTCACGTCGTAAATAGATCATTAATTAATTATTTAATTAATGTTGCGTTTCTTTTTCAAATGTAGCCAAGAGTAAAGACCCTAACCCTATCAAAACAGCAGTCAAAGTGTATATTTTCAGCGTGATTATATATCTCACGGGTCGAACAAACCTGAACGTTATTGCCAGGTCTCTCTACTAGGAGGTAAACAGTGTACTAGTATCCTACCTAGCTGACTCAGGTCTCTCTACTAGGAGGTAAACAGTGTACTAGTATCCTACCTAGCTGACTCAGGTCTCTCTACTAGGAGGTAAACAGTGTACTAGTATCCTACCTAGCTGACTCAGGTCTCTCTACTAGGAGGTAAACAGTGTACTAGTATCCTACCTAGCTGACTCAGGTATCTATACTAGGAGGTAAACAGTGTACTAGTATCCTACCTAGCTGACTCAGGTCTCTCTACTAGGAGGTAAACAGTGTACTAGTATCCTACCTAGCTGACTCAGGTATCTATACTAGGAGGTAAACAGTGTACTAGTATCCTACCTAGCTGACTGAGATCCAAAGGGGTCCAGTGCAGGCCGGTAGGACAGGTGGGTGACAGGGTGCGGATGTGAACGCGGCCGTGGGAGTCCAGACCCCACAGGGCGTCGCGACATGCTGACAACTGGACTATCTCCACCTAGAGAGAGAGAGAGAGAGAGAGAGAGAGAGAGAGAGAGAGAGATAAAGAGAGAGAGAGAGAGAGAGAGATAAAGAAAGCAAGAAATAGAGAGAAACTAAAGTTAAGTTTCCATCCAAATGGTAAATGGCTGCATTTATATAGCGCTTTTATCCAAAGCGCTTTACAATTTGTTCCTCACATTTTAGATTTGACCCATTCACACACCGACGGCGGAGGCAACCATGCAAGGTGCCACAACCTGCTCATCGGGAGCAATTAAGGGGTTAAGCGTCTTGCTCAAGGACACATCGACACGCTGCCCGGTAGGAGCGGGAATCGAACCGGGAACCTCCGGATTGCCAGACGACTGCTCTACCTGCCGAGCCACTGTCGTTTCCATCCAAATGTTCCGCACATTTTAAGCAAATTTCCAAAAAGGCGTTAAAGAGAAAAGTGAATCCCTGTGTGTTTCCATCAACTACTGTTGTGAATATTCTGAAGGAGCTACAACAAGTACCCCCTTGTACAAACAAAATGCTATCCAATCACAAACCACCAGGACAGATTCCCTCTTAATAGACTATTATAGTTGTTACCAAGCAGCATCCGCACGTACAGGCAAGAAAAACAAAACAAAAGAGAAAGAGAGATAGGTAGAGAGACATAGACTGTACCTCAGGCGGTAGTTGCACGGTGGTGGGGCGTAGTTGGCCATCTTGGTCCCAAACACAGAACAGATCCTTCCTGCTCTGACCCAACCACAGGAAGGTACCTGCACGCACGCACGCACACACACACACACACACACACGCACACACAGTAGTTATGTAAGCGATAATCAAAGAGTAGCTGACAGCTGTGTGATAAGCGGTTTTAAGAACCACCTGAAGCACAGCGGAGTGCCTTAATTAAAACCTACAAGTTTAAGTTTACGTTTATTTGGATCCCCATTAGCCACAGCAGTGCTGTGGCTATTCTTCCTGGGGTCCATAACACGTAAAATACAGTTACAGACTGTATACACTCACAACATTCACATGGCATACAGACAATTAAAACAACAATAAATACTCCTTATCAAATTCATAATACAATACAACAATACCTACTCCTAATCAATTCATAATACAATACAACAATACCTACTCATAATTAATTCATAATACAATACAGCATAATATACTATTTGGCTTTTACATACATTATCTATGTTCATATCAGGCACATGCACACTATCTATTAGGAATTGTCCATTTCTTTGGTTGAAAATGTTGTTTTTGGCCACGTGCCAAAGACAGAAAATATGTGCAATTTATTCATATTTTCAACATTAAAATATAAAGGAATATGTTATATAGTCTCATTGCACTGCCTTAGCAACTGCTTGACAACCACCTATCACACTGACCCAGAAAGCTAGCGTTATGCTAGCAAGCCTTTCTGTCAATAATAATAATAATGCATTTTATTTATAAGGCGCCTTTCAAGGCACTCAAGGTCGCCGTACAACAATTTAAAAACAGTTCATTTACAATCACAATCCATTAAAAAATTAAATCAGACAAAAAATAAAATCAGACATACGCCTGCCTAAACAGGTGGGTTTTGAGGTGGGTTTTAAATGGGATGATGGAGTCAATGTTCGGGGGGGAGGGAGTTCCAGAGGCGGGGGGGGCAGAGCAGCTGAAGGCTCTTGACCCCATGGTGGACAGACGGGCTGGGGGGACGGTCAGGTTGATGGAGGAGGCAGACCTGAGGGACCGGGTGGGAATGTTGATGTGGAGGAGGTCGGACAGGTATGGAGGGGCGAATAAGCCTCTCTTTGCCTGTGGTTAACAAACGGAATCTGGTTTGACGTGAACTGGTCGTCCTAAAGTTCCAGGGCACAGCTGGTCTCGTTCATGACACACGGCAACACGACCAGAACCAATACCTTCTTTATTGGGGACCGATGAGGAGGTGAGGAAGGTCCACTTGGTGGCTGAGACGGTTCCTCTGGGAACAACGTTCTGCCAAAACGTACCTGGTGGAACCACACACGCACATGCACACATACACACACACACACACACACACACAAGGAGATATACAAGATAGTTGTATTCTATTGTACTTGTATGAGTTGTATTCTATTGTACTTGTAGGAGTTGTATTCTATTGTACTTGTATGAGTTGTATTCTATTGTACTTGTAGGAGTTGTATTCTATTGTACTGGTAGGAGTTGTATTCTATTGTACTTGTATGAGTTGTATTCTATTGTACTTGTAGGAGTTGTATTCTATTGTACTTGTATGAGTTGTATTCTATTGTACTTGTAGGAGTTGTATTCTATTGTACTTGTATGAGTTGTATTCTATTGTACTTGTAGGAGTTGTATTCTATTGTACTTGTAAACAGTTGTATACTATTGTACTTGTAAACAGTCGTATACTATTGTACTTGTAAACAGTTGTATACTATTGTACTTGTATGAGTTGTATTATATTGTACTTGTAGGAGTTGTATTCTATTGTACTTGTATCAGTTGTATTCTATTGTACTTGTACAACTGTATTGTTTTGCACTAACCGACGAGGTTGTATCAACTGTATTGTTTTGTACTAACCGACGAGGTTGTATCAACTGTATTGTTTTGTACTAACCGACGAGGTTGTATCAACTGTATTGTTTTGCACTAACCGACGAGGTTGTATCAACTGTATTGTTTTGTACTAACCGACGAGGTTGTATCAACTGTATTGTTTTGCACTAACCGACAAGGTTGCCCTTGGCAACGTGGAGGTGGTTCCGTCCCGATGCGATCCAGACTCCGGTGGCGTTGGCGCTGACCAGGCTCGGCTGGCACTGGGCCTGCTGTGAGAGGAACGCCACGCGCAAACACTCTGCCACGCGCTCCACAGGGGCCTTGGTAACCGTAGCAACGCTCTGGGTGGCCTGGAGGAGGGTCTGGAAGAGACTTCCCTGGTCGAAGACCACGTAGTCCGTTATACTGATCTGAAAGGTGAGGAGGAGGGAGGGAGGGAGGGAGGGAGGGAGGGAGGGAGGGAGAGATATTAGGCTGGAAGATGTTAAAAAACACACAGTAAGGGTATAACGATCTCAATACAGAATTGAACATTCTGAAAGATGTACATTCAATATAGTGCATTGAAATGTAAAACTGTATTGACGTTTGTCTTTCTCTCATTCTCCTCCATAGGTCTTAACACATTGTGCGCCATAAACGGCGTACGTCGTTATTGCCCGCCATGCGTTGAACGCCAACAACGGCGTAAATAGTTTTTTGGGATCAATATTTCATTTTTTCGCCATGGCATTCATAATTCATCCAGCCTCCCTCCGGACTGCAGCGGCACCCTGTCTGAGATTGCAACGCCTCAATACCGCCGCCTGGTGGATGGTCGGGCGAGTTACACTCACGCCAAACCGGAAGTGGCGATCGGTGCATCGAGGAAATTCCTCTGCCAGAGATATATTGTGGCGTGGATCAATATACACACTCGAGTGCATTTGGATCGCTTTCGAAACGCAATAATCGATATGATTTCGGCGTTTATTGCGCCATACAAACCGGAAATGGATCTAGGAGATCGACGTCAAATAATTGGGATATTTTCCCTCCAGTCTCATCGGCGAACGGTAAGAGGACACTAATGTTATTTTCAGCCCGATTGTCCATTTCTTTGTTTGCAATCAGTCTGATCAATATATCAACCCATACTAAATAAAGCCGTTACTGACGATCAAGGAATTATAAACGACCCCCCCCCCCTTTCCTTCACGCATGATGAAGCATAATGTATACCGATCATATACATTTGAATTTTTTAATATAGCGTGTATAGGAAAGAAACGCCAATCGATAATCTATCATATGCGCCAGGGCCTATAACTAGCGTTTTTGGAATTACAGCAGAAAAGCTTAAAAACATACTTATATTCTCGACGGTATTAACATAACAATGTATGAATGAAAAAATATAACGTTCCCACATCCGGAACGATAGATAATCGATGTTGAATGGGCCATAGTAATGCAGATATAGCTATAATATTTAAAAGGTTATAGCCCTGCAAAGAAGGTAAACATCTCCATAGGGTTACAGCGGTGGCATACTGCGTGGCAATCAATGTGTTAAGACTAATATCACTTAGTTTGCAACTTATAAATAAAATCTGTATTTTTCAGAGCCAAACCAAGCTTTGTAGTTAGGGGTGTAACGATGCGACCTCACAACGATTCGATTCGATTACGATTATTCAGGCAACAATTCAATGCATCATGAAATCTCTTCATTTGACCACGATTCGATTCGATGAATTTTCTATCAGTTAATTCCCCCAAAAAATTTGAATACACAAATGTGGCTGGGGGAACTGATTCACTCAGCATGAATAGGTCAATAAAAACAATACACAAAAAAATAAAACATAATTTTAATTTCGATTATAATCGATTCTAACATATTCAAATCGATGCATCGATTCTAACACATTAGAATCGATGCATTTCGATTAATCGATGCATCGTTACACCCCTATTTGTAGTGTATATATAGTATGTACCGGTATGTATGTATGTATGTATGTATGTATGTATGTATGTATGTATGTATGTATGTATGTATGTATGTATGTATGTATGTATGTATGTATGTATGTATGTGTGTATGTATGTATGTATGTATGTATGTATGTATGTATGTATGTATGTATACATATGTATAATGTATGTATTGTGACGACCCCCACTTCACCTGTTAATGGGTGAGTCTGCTGACTCACCTGGGCAGTGAGAGCTGCCTGCATGCAGATATGTGTCCCTGGTTAACTCACTCTGTCTGCTTTACCATCTACCAGGAACAGGTTAACCTCTACCCCTTTGATACCATATTTGAATACTACTACTTACACCACACGCACCACACTTCACGTTTCACTCATCCACACACTGCTTTCATTACTGATCCTTATACATACATATTCTTTGTTTATTTAAATGTTTGTTTGTTTAGATAGGTCTAAATAAATAATTTTGTTAAACTTGATTTCACGTGTTGACTCCCTTTTTGTCACAATTGACTCGTTTGTGACTGTATACGTGTATATATATATGTGGATTGAGTTTGAGTGGGTATAGGATATATATGTATGTGTGTGGTTTGAGTGGGTATAGGATATATATACATATATATATATGTATGTATGTATGTATGTATGTATGTATGTATGTATGTATGTATGTATGTATGTATGTATGTATGTATGTATGTATGTATGTATGTATGTATGTGCGTGGATTGAGTTTGAGTGCGTATAGGGTAGGGGTTCTTATTGCTGGCTACATCTCAGGCTCTGAAGTGAGGTCAGCAGCACCTCCCCCTATACCCACTCAGATCCATCAAACCAAAACAAAGATGCACCAAGCAGTACCAAGAGGGGCTCCTTTGTACCTAGAGGTCGATGTTTGCCAGCATCACAGATTCTACCTTTCGCACTTTCTCACTCACCATTCCGGTCCGTTCCGGTCCGTACCGTCCTCATTCCGGGTTGGGTGCGAACTTCCCCCCTCCCTCTCCCCCCTCTAGTTTGTGTACACACTTCAGTCTTGGTTCGCTCCGGGTTCTGTTTACGGTTTGCGTTTTGAGCGTGTACGCTTGCCGTAGGCGATGATGTCACGCTCGAAAATGTAAACGGGAAGAGTGTTAATACTAGTCTAGTATAGCCACCGTAGCACTTATTTTTCAGCAAAGAACGTGCAATAAACAAAACGGATACATTCACTGTGTTCTGCCTCTCATTTGTTGATGAAACAAAACTAACATCAACACAATTGAACACCAAAAGCGGAGTTTAGTCTCATCTGCGCCGTTTTTGTTAGCTTACATGCTAACGTGAATGGAATATGCCAGTATAACAGTATAGCATGGTGGCTAGCAGCTAACGTTAGCTCACGTTAGTTAGCCAGCCAGCACCAAACTGATGATATCGGGAGCTATCAGTAGCTAGATAACATTAGAGACACCACTGGTCTAATAAAAATAAATGTATTCGAACAAGAAGTATAGTAGACATAGCAATGGCAAACGCTAAGCTAACGGCTAACGCTAGTTAGCTTAGCCTGTTCAGCAGCTAACATTATCCCATCGCTTGTGGCAATTATATTGCATGTCATTGATCTACTGGTCGACCACGGCCGACTGGTTGGGCACCACTGGTCTAATAGAAATAAATGCATTCGAACAAGAAACCAATGTATAGACATAGCAATGGCAAACAAAATTGCCAGGCCTAATGCGAGCCAGGGAAGTGCTGTGCGTTGTAACGTGGCTTCATGTTTTCATCCACTGAGCTGTGAGGCTCCACATGCTTGTTTTTGGTTGAGGTCTGAGCTCTCAAATTGCCCATAAATATCGTTTTTGTGGGTATTGTCCAGTTGTTGCTGTGTGGTTTTATCTGCCCAAAATTCAAGCAAGCATGAAAGCATTACAGTAACGACGTTGTGTGTGTGTGTCACGCCCGCACTTGAGACCACCTATTTCATCGGTCCAGGTTCAGCGCCCCCGGGGACGAATCAGCGGGGGGCGGGGACGGGGGGGAGCGTTCTCACTCAGACGAACACACCCTTTTCTGGTTCGACCCGCCGCTGATTCGACCCCGAATGGTGAGTGAGAAAGGCCCCTAACACTATCAGTGCCGGCCTTGTTTACCTTTTTACCCCCTTGAATGCCATCATCCACTTCAATGTTAGCATTAAAAACGCATAATCTATGTTTTAAATTATGGCTATGTGTCTAATCTGCCCGTCGCTTATCAATGACTTGTTTGCAGTCAACATTGTCGAAACGGATTGTTTTTTAATCGGTTCATATCCTTTTTATAGCATTTCGAAAAGCTATCGTTCTCTCGCAAATTTCCGGAAAATTGAAAGATTACCCCATAAACGGCATTTATTGGAATATTATCGAATACACTAGACATGTTGTCATTTGTCTGCCTATTTATGAATCGTTTTCAAATAAACGCTAGATTATCGATAGTATAATAGCCTACTTCATATATCTCGATAGCCTACTTCATATATCTACTCCATTCACATATATGCCTACCACTTGTATCTATTGCTATGTCCGCCTACTACAATCTCATGAGCTGTCTAACGCCTGTCCCGTCTCCCTGTCTCCCTATGACTTGCTGTCCTGGAGTGTTGACCGGAG
This sequence comes from Notolepis coatsorum, assembly GCF_963971535.1. Classification (NCBI taxonomy): domain Eukaryota; kingdom Metazoa; phylum Chordata; class Actinopteri; order Aulopiformes; family Paralepididae; genus Notolepis; species Notolepis coatsorum. Next base: position 223,521,008 of record NC_140166.1, read on the forward strand.
TGTTGGACGTCCCGTGACGAAGGCCGGGAGGTTGCGACCCCCTCTGCGTGCCCCCCTGTCTCCGGAGGTCTCGTAGTGGTGACCGGAGTGCCGGATGTCCCGCGATGATGTCGGGGAGTTCGCGACCCTCTCTGCGCCGCCCCCTATCTCCCTGTCTCCGGCTGTCCCTGAGCAACGACCGGAGTGTTAAATGTCCCTTGACTAAGACGGGGAGGACGTGACCCTCTTTGCGCCGCCCCTGTGCCTCAAATAGATTCGCTATCAGCTCTATCTTTAATCTTTCAAAATGTTCAGTTGCTATCGCTATTAGCTCTATCTTTAATTTTTCAAAATGTACAGTTGCTATTGCATGCACTCATCTGTGTTCCACTACACACATGAGTGCATGCTTACCAACTGTCCGTCTGCAACACTACTATCACCAACATCTAAGAAGGGAGATCCCCCCTTGAATGGCCCTTCTAAGGTTTCTCTCCTCCACACTGCCTGTGGAGCTTTTTTCCCTATTGTTAGGTTTTAGTGAGTTTTTCCTTACCTTCGCGTGGGGTATGTCTGGGAGTGCTTGCATTCTTTCATTTATTTGCATTCATCTAAAAATGTTTGCACCTTATGGTGTTCTTGTTCTGTTCTTGACTTATTGTTATGTTTTCTTCTTGACTTGTTTAAAGAAGATCTGTACGGCCCATGGGGACATTAACGTGTGTTGTCGGGCCCTATAAATAAATTTGATTTGATTTGATTTTGATATGTGTACTTATGCACGCTATAGAGGCGGGCTGAAAAATCTATTCTCTCATTTCCTCAAGATCACACACACACATACACACACACGGCACATGCTGATATCTCAGTGAATACAGCTCTGATTATCCTAAAACTGGTAACATAGACTCCTTACCTTAGATCAGATGTTCTCCAAAAAGATTATTCCAATTCCTGATCGCCATTCCAAATATCGATCGCGTTTATTGATTGATTATTGGCTGCTGTAAATATATATTCCACGCTGCTTTCCAACTCGCGATCACTTCCATGTTCATCAGACGGCTCGCCAGCATAGTGGAGCCAGTTGGCTCCACCTCCACAGATCCAGCAGTATAATCGAATGGCCTGCAGTTACACAGGGATAGACGATAGGGGGCGGTATTTTCCCATCTGAGCTCCTAGAGGGTCTGCTGTACCAACGGGAGACTCGGTTGATGAAATATGAATTCAGATCGCTAATAAAAAAAATCAAACGACAATACACGTTGTCGGCACTCAACGGGGGGGCATGATAAGACGACAATACACGTCGTCGGCATTCAAAGTGTTAAAGAAAAGTGTAGAGCGACACTTTTTTCTGTTGAGCGACAGTCATTGAAAGTGCGGAGCGCCCTGGTGTACGAGCCTATACTTAAATCAACCACAATAAACACACACACACACACACACACACACACACACACACACACACACACACACACACACACACACACACACACACACACACACACACACACACACACACACACACACACACACACACACACACACACACACACACACACACACACACACACACACACACACACACACCACACCTGCCACCAGTGGTCGTCCTGCCCCTGCGGTTTGTCAGCAGTGATGCCGGTCCTGAACCACAGAGAACCGCTGGTGTCCAGAGCCCAGGCTGTAGTGTTGTCACCCAGAGAGATACAGATAGGCTCCAGGCCCTGGGCCTCACTGGGGGGGGGGGGGGGGGAGAGAGAGAGGGGGGGGGGGGGGGGGGGGGGGGGGGGAGAGAGGGGGGAAGAGAGAGAGAGGGGGGGGGGGGGGGGGGGGGAGAGAGGGGGGGAGAGAGAGACAGACATGTATTATTGACCTGTTAGTGACCATAGCCCAGACCTGCAGGCTCCAAAGACAGGTACGGTCAGGGGCAGTGAGACAGGTACGGTCAGGGGCAGTGAGACAGGTACGGTCAGGGGCAGTGAGACAGGTACGGTCAGTGAGACAGGTACGGTCAGGGTCAGTGAGACAGGTACGGTCAGTGAGACAGGTACGGTCAGGGTCAGTGAGACAGGTACGGTCAGGGGCAGTGAGACAGGTACGGTCAGGGGCAGTGAGACAGGTACGGTCAGTGAGACAGGTACGGTCAGTGAGACAGGTACGGTCAGGGGCAGTGAGACAGGTGCGGTCAGGGGCAGTGAGACAGGTACGGTCAGTGAGACAGGTACGGTCAGGGGCAGTGAGACAGGTACGGTCAGTGAGACAGGTACGGTCAGGGGCAGTGAGACAGGTACGGTCAGGGGCAGTGAGACAGGTACGGTCAGTGAGACAGGTACGGTCAGGGACAGTGAGACAGGTACGGTCAGGGGCAGTGAGACAGGTACGGTCAGTGAGACAGGTACGGTCAGTGAGACAGGTACGGTCAGGGACAGTGAGACAGGTACGGTCAGGGTCAGTGAGACAGGTACGGTCAGGGACAGTGAGACAGGTGCGGTCAGGGACAGTGAGACAGGTGCGGTCAGGGACAGTGAGACAGGTACGGTCAGGGTCAGTGAGACAGGTACGGTCAGGGGCAGTGAGACAGGTGCGGTCAGTGAGACAGGTACGGTCAGGGACAGTGAGACAGGTACGGTCAGGGACAGTGAGACAGGTACGGTCAGTGAGACAGGTGCGGTCAGGGTCAGTGAGACAGGTACGGTCAGTGAGACAGGTACGGTCAGGGGCAGTGAGACAGGTACGGTCAGTGAGACAGGTGCGGTCAGGGTCAGTGAGACAGGTACGGTCAGTGAGACAGGTACGGTCAGGGACAGTGAGACAGGTACGGTCAGGGGCAGTGAGACAGGTACGGTCAGTGAGACAGGTACGGTCAGGGACAGTGAGACAGGTACGGTCAGTGAGACAGGTACGGTCAGGGTCAGTGAGACAGGTACGGTCAGGGTCAGTGAGACAGGTACGGTCAGGGACAGTGAGACAGGTACGGTCAGGGACAGTGAGACAGGTACGGTCAGGGACAGTGAGACAGGTACGGTCAGGGACAGTGAGACAGGTACGGTCAGTGAGACAGGTACGGTCAGGGACAGTGAGACAGGTACGGTCAGTGAGACAGGTGCGGTCAGGGACAGTGAGACAGGTACGGTCAGGGTCAGTGAGACAGGTACGGTCAGTGAGACAGGTACGGTCAGGGTCAGTGAGACAGGTACGGTCAGGGGCAGTGAGACAGGTACGGTCAGTGAGACAGGTACGGTCAGTGAGACAGGTACGGTCAGGGTCAGTGAGACAGGTACGGTCAGGGGCAGTGAGACAGGTACGGTCAGGGCAGTGAGACAGGTACGGTCAGTGAGACAGGTACGGTCAGGGACAGTGAGACAGGTACGGTCAGTGGAGAAGGTA
>NC_140166.1:223531112-223533612 GCF_963971535.1 Notolepis coatsorum
AATCACAATTAACAATGATAATCTAAAAACAGTAAAACATTGTAGACATCATTATCAACATCAGAATATTTTGCTCACATATTTAAGTAGTGCATTCTCAGGTGGTATTTGAAAGACACTTTACTATTCAATTTACTTATGTTCAGTGGGCAGTTATTCCAATGATTGATGGCACGATAAACAACAGTCCTCTTTAAAGCATTTGATTTTGGACGTGGTAACATAATCTGTCCATCATCAACTGACCTAGTAAAATAAGAATGAACCTGACTGCATCTGACAATTTGTTTGTATAAGAAAACAGGTTGAGACGAAAAGACAGTGTTCCTGAAAAATTTAACTGTGTTGAAAACCAGCCTATTCTCTACCGTTAACCATGAGAGTTGCCGGTGCATAGTGATGGTGTTTGTTCTCATGGAACAATGTAAGACTAACCTTGCAGCTCTGTTCTGGGCAGTTTGCAATTTCTTTAGTTGACCTTTGGATGCAGAGGACCATACTGGTGCACAATAATCGAGGTGACATAAAATTAAAGACTATTGCCCTGCCCATACCTGTACCTCCCCTAGGGATGGATACCGAATTCTGTACTTTTAAAGGTACTTACCGAAACACGTCGGTACTACCGAGTATCGATTCACGTGAGATACAGTTTTTTTTAACTTTTTTCTTTTCATGTCAACGTTCACACGCACAATATACGCTTACCTTGGATTTGACTTGATTCAACAACAAAGCAGTCGGGCCAATAGCATTTGAAGTTTGGATTTTTTTTTTTTTTTTTTTTACAACTGAGGTAGGTAGATTACATTTTTAGAGACTAAAGTACCGAAAAAAGGTACCGTTGGGTACCGGTATCGATTCACAGGTACCGGTACCGGTACCGTATCGGTTCAAATGTGAACGGTACCCATCCCTAACCTCCCCTCCCCCGTGCTGCTATGATGCCTGAATTTCCCCAAGGGGCTCAATAAAGGAATATATTATCTTATCGAATCTCTTAAATTAATCTCTTAAATTGTCCGACAAGGTTTTCCTGTAAACAGTTTGCTTTAGTTTATATTCACATTTCCACCCAAATAGACACACGTTTTCTGTTGTTGTAGCGGCCATAGTGGAACCTGCTCTATCGCTGTACAGAAATGAGGTAGCCATGGTTACAGGCAGCCATGTTGGAAGAAACAGAACATTCTGTGCACGGCCTCTATTTGTTTAAATGGAGTCGATCGACAGAGCTTGTACTGTGGTGTATCGTGGTGTCTGACCTGCTGGAGACAGCGCCACCTGGTGGACATTATCCTCAAACCTCTGCCAGCTCAGTCCTCCGTCAGGAAGCGCACTGCAGAACAGACCTCCTCTAAAGTCCAGACACCACACATACCTACAGACACAACACACAACAATGACAGATATTACAATAGTAATAATAATAGATCAAATTTCGATAGCGCCTTTCATGAAACCCACGGTCGCTTAGTAGAACAACAGACCTCCTTTAAAGTCCAGACACCACACACACCTACTGACACAACACACAATGACGACAGATATTACAATAGTAGAACAGGGGGGCGGCTGATTGGCGTAGTGGGCAAGGCGCTCGCCTCTAACACAGGAGACGCTGGGTTCGAGCCCAGCTCTTGGCGTTTCTACCGGCTGGCCGGTCGTTCATACTAACACAATTGGCAAGTGTTAAGAGGGTGGGAAAGCAGGAGGGTGGGGATTTGACGTTGTGGACAGCGACTCCTACAGGTCGGTTGGGTGACGCCGGTGCGACTGAAGCAGGAAGTGACGGGGGCAGCGTGAGCCTCCCACGCGTTACTCCTCGCCACTGAGAGTTCGAGCTGCTGCGGCGAAAAGATGCGACAGGCTGCCTCCTCGTGTGCCGGAGGGGACACGTGATGCAAGGCTTCTGTCCTCACTACAGCCGACCAGTGGGAGGCATAGTCTAGCAACGTTCAAGACAGGGGAGGGGAGAATTTGATATACGAAATTGGGATGGGAGACAAATAGAAAATGGGGAGAAAAAGTGGAAAAAAAAAAAAAAACAATAGTAGAACAGCACTATATTTACATTTAGTCGTTTAGCTGACGCTTTTATCCAAAGCGACTTACTAGTTGTGTACAACAAGACAGCAGGAAGGGCACAACTCTGGCAGCTAAGAGTCAGTGGTATTGTTAAGGCTGAGACGATATGCCATTTGGAAGAATCTATAAATCGGGTAAAAGTTATCGATAAATATCGATATTTTATTAGTATAAAAAAAATATATTATAATAATTTGCAGCAATTCTTTGTTGTTGCCGCCATCTTTAGTGTTACAGATTTCCCCATTCGAAACTACCACAGTTCTCATGTTACAGTCGCTGGTCTCTGGATGTGGTGGAGGAGTGCGCTGCATGTTGAATGTTACAGTCGGTGGTCTCTGGATGTGATGGAGGAGTGCACTGCATGTTGAATGTTACAGTCGCTGGTCTCTGGATGTGGTGGAGGAGTGCG
>NC_140166.1:223536112-223548441 GCF_963971535.1 Notolepis coatsorum
ATATTTTTTAATACTTATTATGATTATCAATTTCACGCAGTTATCGATAATTATGGATAAGTGGTCTCAGCCTTAGTATTGTACATCTACCAGTGCTGAACTTGAGTGTTACACTCTGAATGCATCGTAGTGTAGACATAATTAGCATAGTAGGTAGTAGTATAGGAGGCACAGTAGATTATTTAGTAGCAAAGTGCGTAATAGTAAAAGACAGTAAGAAGGTTATTTCTTTTCCCTTGTAAAGTCCAGACAACATACATACTTATAGAGACAACGCACAATAATAACAGTATTATTATATTGTATATATGTATATACTGAACACTTGTGTCCACGTACTTGACTTCTATTTTATACTTGCTATACTTATTTTATACTTATCTATTTTTGTCATGCACAGTCTCTGGAGCGTAACAGAAAGAAGCATTTTGTATAAAAGTATTCTGTACTTCTGTATGACAACTAATAAAGAAACTTGAAACTTGAAACATCAGGGTCCCCCATTTTCAATTCATCATTACATGACATACATGACATACAGATAGACAGTACTGTTACATCTATACATTTATGACATACCAGATTTGCAAATACAGTACTGTTTGTGATACAAAAAGAGTCTAGAAAAGAGAGTATATACATTTGACGTAGAAACTGTACATTGGAGGTGGTTGGGTTCAGTGGTTAGCACTGTTGCCTCACAACAAGAAGGTCCTGGGTTCAGTGGTTAGTACTGTTGCCTCACAACAAGAAGGTCCTGGTTCAGTGGTTAGTACTGTTGCCTCACAACAAGAAGGTCCTGGTTCAGTGGTTAGTACTGTTGCCTCACAACAAGAAGGTCCTGGGTTCAGTGGTTAGTACTGTTGCCTCACAACAAGAAGGTCCTGGTTCAGTGGTTAGTACTGTTGCCTCACAACAAGAAGGTCCTGGTTCAGTGGTTAGTACTGTTGCCTCACAACAAGAAGGTCCTGGGTTCAGTGGTTAGTACTGCTGCCTCACAACAAGAAGGTCCTGGGTTCAGTGGTTAGCACTGTTGCCTCACAACAAGAAGGTCCTGGGTTCAGTGGTTAGTACTGTTGCCTCACAACAAGAAGGTCCTGGGTTCAGTGGTTAGTACTGCTGCCTCACAGCTAGAAGGTCCTGGGTTCAGTGGTTAGTACTGTTGCCTCACAGCAAGAAGGTCCTGGGTTCAGTGGTTAGTACTGTTGCCTCACAACAAGAAGGTCCTGGGTTCAGTGGTTAGTACTGTTGCCTCACAACAAGAAGGTCCTGGGTTCAGTGGTTAGTACTGTTGCCTCACAACAAGAAGGTCCTGGGTTCAGTGGTTAGCACTGTTGCCTCACATCAAGAAGGTCCTGGGTTCAGTGGTTAGTACTGTTGCCTCACAACAAGAAGGTCCTGGGTTCAGTGGTTAGCACTGTTGCCTCACAGCATATAGGTAAGCGTATTTCCCATGATGTTGCCATGTTCCATTAGGATATACCGTGTCTATATTTACTCTATCGCGCCTGGAGAATCTCTCACTCTAGTCAAAACATTTTCACCTTGAGCGAACGCCATTCGCGCCGCCTGGACCAAAGCTGCATCTGTTCGATCGACTTTGTACGCATTCATGCCGCCTCTAAAAGTCCTTTCACGTTGTATTTGAATGTGCTATAAGAGAGTATAAGTGCTCTACACATCTACCCTGATAAATAAAGAATACATTTACACACACACACACACACACACACACACACACACACACACACACACACACACACACACACACACACACACACACACACACGTGCAGAAAACATACACAGTAGACATTACACAGTAAAAACACATGGGTGGTAAACCTACCTGTCTGTGACCACCAGGCTCAGAATACCACAGCCAGGCCCCGAGTACCCCATCCAACTCTCTGCCATCTAGGGGAGAAAACAGACGTACAATAAGATAAGATGCTGTAAGATAAGATAGGATAATATATTTCTTTATTGGTCAGTCCCCCACTACCAGACACGACCAACTTCTTGATCACGGTATCTCCCCTGCCAGGTCGGTATCGGTCGATACCCAAAGCAAAGGTATCGTATCGAGACTGAAAAAGTTGGATCAGTGCATCTTATGTTATGTGTTCCTGATGAATGAAATGCAAAATAGAATAGAATAGAATAGAAATACTTTTATTATCCCGTGGGAAATTGGACACTGCAAATCGCTCAACATTTAAACATTTAGACAGGACAGGTCACAAATTAGAATAATAACACAAATCAAATCAAATCAAGTTGCTGGGATAAGAGTAGAGTAAAATAAAATAGGATAAAATGAAATGAAATAAAATATACAGAAATAAATACAGTAAGAATATACTGAGCATACTGAGCATGGGGTAAACAATTTGGTCAATATAATTATAATTTAAATCTAACTAAATGAAATATGAAATATATATTCCAGTATTCACAGTGTCACAAGGTGCAGTATGCTTTAGGTAGTGTATTGTCCTCCTTGGGTTCCAATAAGTCCTAGATCAATGTCTGGCAGCCGTCGCTGCCCCCTGTTGTGGAGCCTGGAGGCCGCTAGTCGCGGCCTCCTGCCACTATTGAGCTGCCGCTCTGTGCTCAGTGATGCAGTGAGGCACAGTGATGCATTATATAGTCTGATGGCTGTTGGGAATGAAGGACTTCCTGTGCCGTTCAGTGCTGCATTTGGGTAGTGTGAGCCTAGCACTGAACATGCTCCTCCTGTCAGCCAAGTCTGTGTATAGTGGGTGGGAGGGGTTTTCCCTGATGGCCTGGAGCTTAGCAAGGTTCCTCCTCTCCGCCACCCTCGCTAGAGAGTCCAGCTCCACCCCAACCACGCTGCTGGCCTTCCTGACCAGCTTATCCAGCCTGGTTGTGTCCACTACTCTCAGTCCGCGAGTCAGTATGCACACAACTACACATAAACATAGCTTACACACACACACACACACACACACACACACACACACACACACACACACACACACACACACGCACACACACACACACACACACACACACACACACACACACACACACACAGCACAACACACACACGCACCTGGTCCCTGGTCTTGTCCTGTTCTGGTCTGTCAGTCTGTAGAGACAGAGAGCTGAGTCCATCCCCTACGCTGCCACTAGGGGGCACCGCTTTGTGCCCGTAAATGTCCTCCTCGTCGCTGGACTGCTGTCTGTCCAGAGTGGACATGGTGGAGTAGAACATTTGGTCAGCCACACCACTAGGGGGCGCCATGTCCTCCTCCTGTCGGCACAGGTGTGATTAGGAGAAGACAAACAACATTTATTAAGACAATTTCCTCTAACTTACCGTCTTTAGATAATAAAGTACTCAACCTCTACTGTCTCTAACTATGAATGAACACAACACTCTAACTTACCATCTTTAGATAATAAAGTACTCAACCTCTACTGTCTCTAACTATGAATGAACACAACACTCTAACTTACCATCTTTAGATAATAAAGTACTCAACCTCTGCTGTCTTTAACTATGAATGAACACACCACTCTAACTTACCATCTTTAGATAATAAAGTTTGAAAACATTGTTCCTCTTAAAATGTCAAACTGACTTATATGGTCCATCGTCTAAGGCAGTGGTTCTCAACTGGTGGGTCGCGACCCAAAAGTGGGTCGCGGGGCCATTATGAGTGGGTCGCGGATGTGTGTATATAATTATTATTATATATATTTTTTGTAATTTCTTTTTTTGCACTACCTATCTTTGTGAAAGTGGCTTCTCAGCTCTGGTCCAGCTGAAGACAAAGCAGAGGAACAGATTGGACATTGAGCATGACCTCAGAGTTGCTTTGTCTACCATCACCCCAGACTGTGAGACTCTTGTCAGGAGCAAACAACATCCCCAGTTATCCCATTAGTTCCCTGGGATGTTAAGCTAAGAAGTCTGCTAAGAAGGATATATTATTATTTATTATTATTATTATTCTTTTATTTCATTGTGTTTTTAGCCATATTTGCACTTTTGTTGCAACCCCAGTTATCCCATTAGTTCCCCCAAACTTACTGTAGGTCTATTATGTTAAGCTAAGAAGTCTGCTAGGAAGCATAATTATTTATTATTATTATTATTATTTTATTTCATTGTGTTTTTAGCCATATTTGCACTTTTGTTGCATCCCCAGTTATCCCATTAGTTCCCCCAAACTTACTGTAGGTATGTTATGTTAAGCTAAGAAGTCTGCTAGGAAGCATAATTATTTATTATTATTATTTTATTTCATTGGGTTTTTAGCCCTAGTTGCACTTTTGTTTCACTTTTTTGTGTTTATTTCATGTTTTTAACAGTGCATGAAAGATTGTGTATTACTGCAAATATATATATTTGCAGTAATAGGGGCGACAGTGGCCCAGGAGGTAGAGCAGTCGTCTGGCAATCCGGAGGTTCCCGGTTCGATTCCCGCTCCTCCCGGGCAGCGTGTCGATGTGTCCTTGAGCAAGACACTTAACCCCTAATTGCTCCCGATGAGCAGGTTGGCACCTTGCATGGTCGCCTCCGCCGTCGGTGTGTGAATGTTTGAGTGAATGTGTGAGTGAATGGGTAAAAATGTGAGTAACAAATTGTAAAGCGCTTTGGATAAAAGCGCTATATAAAAAAGCAGCCATTTATATATTTTTTTTATAAATCATAGTGGTTAAAAAATGTGTGTCGCGACTTAATGACTAAAGAAAATGTTGGGTCCCGAGGCTCGACCAGTTGAGAACCACTGGTCTAAGGTACTCAATGCATATTCAATGTTGGCGTGTTCCTTTAACCTCAATCCAAAACCACAACAGTTGTTGGCACAACTTGCACCACACACTGACCTCCTCCTCCTCCTCTGGGCCAATCAGGGGGCTTAAGAAGTCATCGTCCTGCTCCTCCATTGGCTGGTGCTCCTGTTCATCAGGCTGGTCGTCCGAGTTCTGCATGTATGAGAAGGTACACTCCAGGAGGAGATCCACATCTGGGGTGGGGGGCACCGCTGCTGCTAGCTCTGCTAGCAACTGGCACTCCATGGCCTGGAGAGCGAGGGAGGCTGGAGGGGCCTGGCTGCTAGGAGCAGAAAACACAGGTAAATAGATACAGTAGATCGATAGATAGATACAGTAGAAAGATAGAGATAGAGATAGGTAAACACAGACATCCTGGTATCTCTTCTATCTTGCACTTTGAACTGCAACCTCTGTATGAAAAGTGCTATACAAATAAAGTTATTATTATTATTATTACCTCGTATCATCCTGGTATCTCTTCTATCTTCTCTTCTATATCATTACCTTGTATCATCCTGGTGTCTCTTCTATCTTTTATATCATTACCTCGTATCATCCTGGTATCTCTTCTATCTTCCATATCATTACCTCGTATCATCCTGGTATCTCTTCTATCTTCTATATCATTACCTCGTATCATCCTGGTATCTCTTATATCTTCTATATCATTACCTCGTATCATCCTGGTATCTCTTCTATCTTCTATATCATTACCTCGTATCATCCTGGTATCTCTTCTATCTTCTATATCATTACCTCGTATCATCCTGGTATCTCTTATATCTTCTATATCATTACCTCGTATCATCCTGGTGTCTCTTCTATCTTCCATATCATTACCTCGTATCATCCTGGTGTCTCTTCTATCTTCTATAGCATTACCTCGTATCATCCTGGTATCTCTTCTATATCATTACCTCGTATCATCCTGGTATCTCTTCTATCTTTTATATCATTACCTCGTATCATCCTGGTATCTCTTCTATCTTCTATATCATTACCTCGTATCATCCTGGTATCTCTTATATCTTCTATATCATTACCTCGTATCATCCTGGTGTCTCTTCTATATCATTACCTCGTATCATCCTGGTATCTCTTCCATATCATTACCTCGTATCATCCTGGTATCTCTTCTATCTTCTATAGCATTACCTCGTATCATCCTGGTATCTCTTCTATATCATTACCTCGTATCATCCTGGTATCTCTTCCATATCATTACCTCGTATCATCCTGGTGTCTCTTCTATCTTCTATATCATTACCTCGTATCATCCTGGTATCTCTTCTATCTTCTATATCATTACCTCGTATCATCCTGGTATCTCTTCTATCTTCCATATCATTACCTCGTATCATCCTGGTATCTCTTCTATCTTCTATATCATTACCTCGTATCATCCTGGTATCTCTTCTATATCATTACCTAGTATCATCCTGGTATCTCTTCTATCTTTTATATCATTACCTCGTATCATCCTGGTGTCTCTTCTATCTTTTATATCATTACCTAGTATCATCCTGGTATCTCTTCTATCTTCTATATCATTACCTCGTATCATCCTGATATCTCTTCTATATCATTACCTCGTATCATCCTGATATCTCTTCTATATCATTACCTCGTATCATCCTGGTATCTCTTCTATATCATTACCTCGTATCATCCTGGTATAAACCCAAATCTTCCATACTATAGAGCTGGTATCTCTACCTTGGCAGGTGAGCTGTGGACTCTGTGGTTGAGGCCGCCAGCAGCTCTGGAGGGCTGTTCTGTTCTGGGGAGTGGTTACTCTGCAGGTCCAGACTGCTGCACACCAGAGACGTTCTGTCGGAGGAAGTCTGGTCACTCTGCGGGGTGCCGCTGCTGCCGCAGTCACTACAGCCACCATCTTGGACCAGGTACATGGACTCTGACCAGCTGCTCTCCGACAGACGGTTACCGCTCGAGTCTGGAGAGAGAGAGGGGAGAGAGGGAGAGGAGAGAGGGGAGAGGGGGAGGGAGAGAGAGAGAGAGAGAGGGGAGAGGGGAGAGGGAGAGAGAGAGAGGGGAGAGGGGAGAGAGGGAGAGGAGAGAGAGAGGGGAGAGGGAGAGAGAGAGAGAGAGAGAGAGAGAGAGGGGAGAGGAGAGAGAGAGCGAGAGATAGATAGATAGGGAGGGAGGGAGAGGGAGAGAGAGAGACAGAGAGAGAGGGAGAGAGAGAGAGAGTGAGGGAGAGAAAGAGAGGAGAGTGAGAGGGATGATGAAGAGAGATTGAATGATTTTAGAATATTCCGAATGAACTGAAATTATCATCAACTATCCAGTTTGTTTTTATAGTGTAACGTTTGGCTACTTCAAATCATTGAATGTAGAGAGAGAAAGAGAGAGAGAGAGATAGGGAGGGAGAGGGAGAGAGAGGGAGAGGGAGAGAGAGAGAGAGAGAGAGAGAGAGAGAGAGAGAGAGAGGAAGAGAAAGAGAGGAGGAGAGAGTTATCGGGCTCAGCCCCTCCCATTCCTCACTGTTGCAGTGGACGTGAAAGATGTAACTTATCGAATGCGAGTGAAATGTGTGTCGAGTCCCGGCTCGAGGCAAAATCCCGAACGGTGGTTTAAGAGAAATATATTCATATTTTGAACGTGATTCATGAATTCGTTGCGCACTAGTTAGATGACGTGTTGTGCATGTTATGACTTTGAACGTTGAACATGTTCACTGCATACGATACGATGGTCATGAATATCGCTGCTGTCGGGACAAAACCTCATAACTCCATTTTTTGAATTTTTTTTTTATTATATAAATCAACTCCGTAGATCATCCTCCATATGTGTGTGTGGGTTTTACAAAGTTTAAACAATGGAAAAGCATTAAACCGATCATCTGTCTAAACCTCCTAACTCTATTCACCCTGTGTTAGTTTTTTTCATCTGCTGAAAAGTTGGGTTTTTGGAGTTATGAGGTTTTGTCCCGACAGCAGCGATATGCAAATCGACAACGATTCATGGCTTTTGACACATCTATAAAGAGTGCAGCACAGTGTTTCCTCTCATCTAAAGCTGGCCGACCGACCGACCGACCGACCGACTGACTGACTCCCACCTTGGCGTCTCCTCTTGGCCTTCTTCTTCACTTTAATGGCTTTGACCACCAGCTCCTGCTGTAAGTCCTCCTGGCCTAGGGGGGCGCTGTAACGGCTGGGGGTCATCTCTGAGAACTCTGTGGTGGAGGAGGTCATCAGGGTGGTGCTCTGAATACTGTCCCAAGAGGTGACGGAGCTGCTGCGACTACGAGAATCACAGGCGGCAACATGGCAGAGTCGGTCTAGAGCCTGCAGATACATTAAAAACATAATAATAATAATTCATATGAATCCCTTCATAACATAACATGATTAATATTATCCATTACATAGCCTAACATGATTAACATGAATCATTCACTACACAACACAACATTATTAACATGATTCACTACATAACATAATATAATGAATATTAATCACATCATATTAGTGGTCTATTTTGTTGCATGCACAACAACCCAGTTAAAACTACATATAGAACTGATTTGAAAAGAGATTCCATTTGGCATAATTGGTAAATGGTAAATGGCTGCTTTCTTATATAGCGCTTTTATCCAAAGCGCTTTACAATTTGTTACTCACATTTTAGCCATTCACTCACACATTCACACACACATTCACACACACATTCACACACCGACAGCGGAGGAAACCATGCAAGGTGCCAACCTGCTCATCGGTCATTGTTAGGATATTAATATTGAAAATAATTTGATCATCTCTGACATACGTTCAAAATATGGAATCACTGGGGCGGTCAGGTGGCGTAGCGGAGATTGCGCTCGTCACCAATGCAAGAGACTGCGGTCTCGACTCCCGGAGTCAGCATTGCCTTGGCTTGGGCTGATCGCTATACTAACTCGTTTGGCTGGGTTAGGGGGAGGGAAGCCGTGGGTGGGAAACTGGCGTTGTGGACAGCGACGCCTACAGGTCAGGTCTGGGCGCCTGCTCAGCGGAGGCAGGACTTGAGGAAGGCAGGGTGACCTCCCACGAGTTACACTTCACCAATGAGAGCCCTCGCTGCCAGGTGAGAAGAGAGCCACTGGCTGTCGCTGCACGTGTCGGAGGAAGCGTGCGGATACTTCAGGGTTCCCTTGTACTGACCAGTAGAAGAACATGCGCACAACAACCAGGTAGGGGGGGGGGGATTGGCACAACGACTAAATTGGGACGGGGAGAAAACAGAGAAAAATCGGAGAAAGAGAGATACAAATAAATAAAAAATATGGAATCACCACTGAAAACGGTATCCCGTTATCCCTACAACAATGCTGGTAAAGAACGACTGCCGAAAGTGTCTGTGGGGTAGAATTTCCGGTGCATGTACTTGCCCTGGAAGCTGCCTCCGAACGGACCAATCACGACACGGTGTTCATGAAAATGCATTCCCCCCCCAGAAACAACCTCGTTATCGCCGCCTCGTCCAGCCTCACGCACGGAGATAAAACTTTCCCTTTTTCTTGGTTCGAGATTTACGAGCGTCTGCTTCGTTCTTTGTTTTCGCTGGGGACTATAAACAGATCTGGGCTGACCGGAACCGGAAACGCCTGTAGCCTGTACTTCCTGTACTTCCGTTTAGACACTTTAGGAGGCACATCTTGTCCAGCCTACAGGCAAATTATACTCGGCCAAACAGTTTCAAATGAATGACTTCCCAGATGGACCATTCGGCAGGTCAGGTCACAACGATGTGGATCACACACAGCTGGTGTAGCTTCTCTACCGTTACTAGGGCTCTGCACGACTCTTGCTAAAATGTGAATCACCATTTTTCTCTCTAAGAATTGAGATCACAATTCTCTCACACGATTCTTATTTTTTTCAATAAAATCATTTATTGCACTCTTTCTTAACATTCTGTATTGTTGGGCGGCTACGTGGCGTAGTGGGCAAGGCGCTCGCCACGAATGCGAGCACAGCGCTCCACATTGCTTTCAGTTTAGCTGGTCGTTCATACTAATACACATTGGCCGTATTAGGGGGTGGGAAACTGATGGGTGGGGATCGGGCGTTGTGGACAGCGACTCCTACAGGTCGGTTGGTGCACCTGCTATTTCTATATAAATATAGAAAATGGGAGAAAAAGTGGATAAAAAAAAAAACATTCTGTATTGTTGCAGTAAAAGGGTTAACCCTTTGCCGTGTGGCAGTGAAAGGGTTAAACAGACAACATAACATATATGAAAGTGCTTGACTTAAACTTAAACATAACATATATGAAAGTGCTTGACTTTAACTTAAAAGTCTCTTGTAACATACAAAATAACTCAAGTCAGAATCGTCATCATTTAAAAGTTAAGTAAAAAAAAATATATATATATTTTTGTTATATAAAAGAAAATCGTCATAATTTAGAAATGAGATCACATAGGTCTATGAATCGAGATCGCAATCTTTTTTTGATTAATCGTGCAGCCCTAATCGTTACCTCCAGTTTCTCCATCCCTCTGCTGTCTCCTCCCACCTCCTCCACCTCCTCTCCCGCCTCCTCCACCTCCTCTACAGCGTCCTCCTCCTCCTCATCGTCCTCCTCCTCTCCCTCTCCCTCCTCCCTACGTCTCTCCCCTCCTCCTCCTCCTCCTCCTCCCTGCTCCGCGATGATTGCCATGGTTCTGATTGGCTGGGCCATTTCCACCGAACCGGTTGGTGGGAGGAGGACGGTAGGCGTGGTCAAAGGTGAAGTAAGGCGGAAAGACAGCTCTGAAACTGAGAGAAAGAGAGAGAGAGAGAGAGAGAGAGATAGAGAGAGAGAGAAAAGGAGACAAAAAAAGAGAGAGAGATAGAAAGAGAGAGTGAGAGGGGAGAGACAGAGACAGAGACAGAGAGAGAGACAGAGAGAAAGAGAGGGTGAGAAAGTGAGAGAGAGGGGAGAGAGAGACAGAGAGAGCGAAAGAGAGAGAGAGAGAGAGAGAGAGAGAGTGAGAGAGAGAAAGAGAGAAAGACCAAAAGAAAGTGGGTGAGAAAGTGAGAGAGGGTGAGAAAGTGAGAGAGGGGAGAGAGACAGAGAGAGAGACAGAGAGAGAAAGAGAGAGAGAGAAAGTGAGAGACAGGGGAGAGAGAGACAGAGAGATAGACAGAGACAGAGAGGGAGACAGAGAGAGAGAAAGAGAGGATGAGAAAGTGAGACAGAGAGAGGGGAGAGAGAGAGAGACAGAGAGAGAGAAAGAGAGAAAGAGAGGGGAGAGAGAGACAGAGAGAGAGACAGAGAGGGAGAGACAGATAGAGAGGATGAGAAAGTGAGACAGAGAGAGGGGAGAGAGAGACAGGGAGAGAAAGAGAGGGTGAGAAAGTGAGAGAGACAGAGACAGAGAGAGAAAGACAAAGACAAAGACATAGAGAGAGAGAGAAAGACAGAGAGAAAGAGAGAGTGAGAAAGTGTGAGAGAGAGAGAGAGAGAGGGGAGAGAGAGAGATTAAATAGAATTGGGAACTTGTGAATCGAAATCTAACCCAACATGGTGATCGGTGCTGATCCCCGCCTGTACTGACAACTAGAACACTGTCTTACGGGTGGAGGCCAGTCCCTCTGGGCTGTTGGAGATCCGCACGATGTCTCGGTCTCCCTTCAGGATGAAGATCTCGTTCTCAGTACAGGACACTGATACAATGTCTCCACAGGTGTCCAGCGCTCCGATTATGACCTGCAAATACAAATAAACGTTGAGAAACACTGACAGGAGAGCTGCGATAGCTCTGTTGCCAAAGAAAGAAAGGAGACCTACACTACAGGACATTATGAACTGGAGGCCTGTCTCGATTCTCTGTGCCGATTATAAGATCTTGTCGAAAGCTCTGTAAAGTCTCTCTCTCCCTCTCTCTCTCTCTCTCTCTCTCTCTCTCTCTCTCTCTCTCTCTCTCTCTCTCTCTCTCTGTAAAGTCTCTCTCTCTCTCTCCCTCTCTCTCTCTCTCTCTCTCTCTCTCTCTCTCTCTCTGTAAAGTATCTCTCTCTCTCTCCCTCTCCCTCTCCCTCTCTCTCACAGTACTCTCTCTCTCTCTACCTGGTTGACACAGTCCAGTACATAGACACAGTACTCGTTCCAGCTGAGCAGCCATCCCTCTCTGAGGAAGCAGGAGACCAGACCCAGCTGTCTGTCTGACGGCCTGTAGCCTCCCACTGGACCAGGCCTCGGGAACAGGTCAAACTGAGGCACCTGGAGAGAGGGAGAGGGGGGGGGGGGGAGAGAGTTAGAGCCTGTAGCCTCCCACTGGACCAGGCCTCGGGAACAGGTCAAACTGAGGCACCTGGAGAGAGAGAGAGAGGGGGGGGGGGGGAGAGAGTTAGAGCCTGTAGCCTCCCACTGGACCAGGCCTCGGGAACAGGTCAAACTGAGGCACCTGGAGAGAGAGAGGGGGGGGGGGAAGGAGAGAGTTAGAGCCTGTAGCCTCCCACTGGACCAGGCCTCGGGAACAGGTCAAACTGAGGCACCTGGAGAGAGAGAGGGAGAGGGGGG